>NW_007579221.1:125146-145205 GCF_000690725.1 Stegastes partitus
GGTGAAGGCAGGTTCACCTGGACAGGTAACCAGTCTATCACAGGGCTACACTTAGAGACAGACAACCAAGCACACTCACATTCACACCTATGGACCTACAGATAATTTAGAATCACTGTGGGAGGAAGCCGGAGAACCCGGAGAGAACCCACGCTGCACAGGGAGAACATGGAGACTCCACACAGACAGATCCCAAGTGTCCTCACCGGGACGCGAACTGGCGACCTTCTAGCTGCGAGGCAACGGTGCTAACCAACTGCGTCACCTTGCAGCCCACAGTACATCCAGCTTCATAATAATTTTTAAATTCACTGGTACTTGCTTCTTTCCCAGTTTTCAGAGACTATAAACAAAACATTATTGTTCAGAAAAAACACTGACCTCACTGTATTAATCCTACTTTATCCAAGGTTTTGACACAGAGGCCCTTTCCAAGACCACAGACAAAACCTGTCACAGCTAATGTGCTACTTTAGTGGTATGCATATGTGTGTGTGTGTGTGTGTGTGTGTGTGTGTGTCTGACAAATAATCTGCAAATAACTGAATCATGTAGACCAAAGTAACACAGAGTAAACCTGGACAGTTGCTCACTTTGAAGAAAACAAGCAGCAGGAAGCAGAACTTCAGCACCACGGACAGCGACATTCAGTTTCTACTCTGGTTTTTCCTCCTCGTTGCTGTTTTTAAATCTGTTGTTACGAGGTTCAAGTTTCTGAAACTCCTCCAGAAACCAGACAAGTGACAGAAATGGATGATAATGTTTCAGCTCTGTTTTTCCCCCCTCTGCTTGGCAACTACTTTAAATAGGAATCTCAATTGAATTGCAGCGAGAAGAGCACCGTAGGAAAAAAAAAGTTAGTTAACAGTTTAAAAAAAAAAATTCTTTTGAAGTTTACAGTTTACTGTATTTGTTTTTATTCAGTTTTTTTGTTTGTTTTTTGCAGATTTTTCCTGTTTTGGTAAAATTACAGGCAACAACGAATAAAATCTGAGAGAAAAAGAAGATTGATTTACAGGTAAATTATTAAAAAAATATTTTAAAAAAAGAACAAAGGGTACAAAGGTTAATTCATTCATTTGCAATGTTCAAAAATACAGTTTTTATTATTTAAATCAGCAAAAATGTAATTATATGAGACATTTACCATTATTTACAAAAAAAACCTATATCATTTTTAAGTGTTATTTTACAGATTTACCCAGTTTCATTAAATTTCACATAACATCCTGTAAACTCACATAAAAAGTATGAATTTACAAGTTGACTAAACATTTAAAAAAACAAAAACAAAACAGGCAGAACTATAAATTACATCCAAATTTTTAAAAAATCTGTATTTTTTCAATAATAAGTCCTTCTTTTACAATGTGTGGTTATAAAATTACACCATTTAACTGCATTTAAATCAGCTAAAAATCTAATCTTTTTTTACAGATATTTGCCATCAGCCTTTTTTTTTTCTTTTTTTTTTCTTTTTTTTTCTTTATTAAAAATTAAACATATTTTTTCTGGCATCCTGTTGCCAGATTCAAAAGAAGAAGAATAAGTCTGGTCTCCATCATGTCCCCTGTGACTTTTCCTTTCCTTATTCATAACCGCACACATAAACAACCACCATTCACTGAGTCTTTTTCTGTATTACATCTGTGTGAAACAACATGGATCACGGTTTTACTGATATAATCCCACTGCAGCCTTCAGAATCAGTGTAGCAGCGTTAATTCAGCCGGCCTTCACAGCTTCAGTAAAAATAAGTTCTGCTGGATAATGGTGTCGTGTCGTCAGGCTTCACACCATTAACAGACTCCTCGTTCATTCAGCTACGAGTTTCTGATCTTTAATGGAAAAAGAGAAGGTGATGAAAAAAATAAAACTTCAGGAAGTGCAAAGTTCTCTTTTCAGCATGTTTCTGTCTCAGGATGATGCAACGTTTCTGGAACCTGCAAACACAAAGTCAAAATCATTCAAGGTCGTTCTTTCCTGTAGAACAGAAAGTTTTCTTCTGTCGTGGGCTTGAGTTCAGTCCACTCACTTCCTGTTTTATTTTGTTAGGATCCTCCGTCCTTGTGTGTTTTTTACATCCTCCCTTTGTTCCGTTTCCCTCCTTTTTGATTGAAGCTTCACCTGTCTCCCTAATAACTTCTAAATAGTCTTCATCAGTTTGTCCCGTTCTTCCTTTTGTGCTTCAGTCCAGCTCACTGTAGTCGTTGTGTTCTTCAGGTGTTTGGTTTTCCCTTCAATATTCACTTGGACTTTTAATTTGGATTCATTCCTGGACGTCCAGTCGTCTTGTGTTCTTGTGCTCTCCTGTTATCCTGCATTACTAGCTTTTGACTAGGTTTCATTAAAGTTCCTTTTATACTTTCAGCTGCCTGTCTGTGGCGTCTGTATTTGAAACCTTTCCTGCTTTGTTTTAAGCATGTGACACACCTCAGGGCTTCTGTCAAACCCGATCTTGTGTAGTGGGCTGCAGATTTCCCTCAAGATGGAGCTCTTTGGTAATTCTGCGCCACCTTCAGGAAGGAGAAGTAACTGCAATTTAGACTTGCATACGTTGAGGTCGCCATCTACTGGTAAAGAAAGCCACTGCAATTTTAAGATGAACAACTGCTGTTTTATAGATTCTGTTATATATTATTTACTGTAAACCCCAACATGAGGCTTTGTTGATGTACATTAGGGAAGGAGAAGATGTCTTTGGGGAAAAAAAATTTAAAAATTCTGGAGAAAATTAAGTTTAACAGCAGATTTGTAAAATATTTAAAAACCCACTCCAACAAGATTTTCTTTTTTTCACCCTGTAGACATGCCCATATTGTGTTTACTATATCCTGGAAGACACTAAATTAGCATTTTTCCTTTGACAATGACAGTCTAATTATGTGACTTTAATAAACAGACCTCATTTTCAGCATTTAAATCGGTTGCCGTAGAGAAACTTTACACAACACTCCTTCAAATTCTCTTTTTTTATATTTCTAAATAAGTTTTAGCTGTGATTTAACCCCCTTTCTCATTTGCCACCACCACCACCATGTTTATTGTCCTCGAGCTTTTTCGTGCCACAAAGTTCCACATTTAAACAAACAAATGGGGGAACTGGGTTTCCTTCTAATTATAAACGCTGAAGTAAAAATATAATTACTCACTCTCTGCCGTGACTCACTTTGTTTACATGTGTCAGAATGGCAGCGGATACTTGACACATAAATGTCACGAGCAATGTCCTGCAGGGCGCCACACGCATCTCCAGAGCTCATAATTACAAGGATGACAGACCGAAGGACTTAAATCGATTTCAGCCAGACGACTCGGTCCTGGGGTCACGCCAGCGGCACCGTGAGGCGGTTTTTAGACACAGAGACGCTTTGAGCTAAACGCTAATGTCAGCATGTTGGGCTTTTTTATAGCAGGTGAATGTTTGTCATGTTCAAGCTTGTTAAAATTAAATCTCGTGGCACTTTGCAAAGCAGCACTGACGGGTCGTTTTCAGGTTTCATCTCCTTCAGGAACATGAATAGATGAAACAAACATGCTTCATGGATGGAAATCACATGACTCGTGTGAAACTGCTCTGAAATGAATCTGAGGGCTGCACTATCAGTGGTGTCATTGATCACCAGCCCTGTTTAGAGGCTGTTCCAGGCAGTTTCACAGCTATTCGCACCTTCAGTCATGTGATTCTGGGTTGAAAATTAATCCCTGAGACTCAACAGCGGTCAGGATGAGAGGTGAAACTACTTCATGACTTTCTAGTAAAGCTCTTTGGATTATCATGACCTGGACGACTGAGAATCCAAACAACCTAATGAATGACTGTGAACTCCTTAATCCAGGGGTGTCCAATCCTGGTCCTCAAGGGCCACAGTCCTGCATGTTTTAGATGTTTCCCTCTTCCAACACACCTGATTCAAATGATCAGCTCATCATCGAGCTCTGCAGAAGCCTGATAACGATCCTGATCATTTGAATCAGGTGTGTTGGAAGAAGGGAAACATCTACAAACATGCAGGACTGTGGCCCTCCAGGACAAGGATTGGACACCCCTGACTTAAGCAGTGCATTCACCCAAAGTGTAAGAAGAAACGTTTCCACAGGTCCTTCATCCCAACATCAGTCAGACTTTACAACGCTGCATTATAACCCCACTGGCACCTCTGTTACTGCTGCACCGTCACCCTAACCCATCCCACTATGTGCATTAACTATTACTTTGTGTATATAGTCTTCTTGAGAAAATAAAATAAATAAAAAATCTTCTGTATATAATGTTTTTCTCTTGCATGTGTTTCTTTTTCTTGCACTGACTTTACATGTGTTTTTGTCTTTTTGGAGCTGTTGTAACGGTGAACTTTCCCCACTGTGGCATCAATAAAGTTTATCTTTATCTTTAATGTAGTTTGCAATTATTTGGTTTTAACTCATTTTGCAATGTGCATGCTGTAAGTATAACATCCACAGAAATGTTAAAGCTATCATACCTACATTTTGCCACAGGATCCCTGACCAGTGGCTCTGTTTAGGATTTACCTCCAATAAAAAAACAGGTTTAGATGATGTGACTAAATTATGTTTTAAACCTCTTCCTGTCTCTCTGCTGAGGTTTCTTCTTACTCTGATGTTCATGCATGCAGAATTTTCTTTGGTAAATGCAGCGTTATTATAACTAATACTACTGATTGCCAAACCTATTGATAAAGGCCCAGATTGACTGGATAAGAGTCAATTTGAGACACTGACGATGACAATACGATTGGATTTTTCTCTCTTCTTTGTCTAATATTTCATCTTTCCCAACATGTTTATCTTATTTTTTTTTAAATTGTGAAGTAAAACCCAACATTTTAACAAAAAAAACATCTTCTAAACCAACCCTGTGGTGAGACTTTTCTCTCAACAGGTGATTCTAAGGTAAAGAACTTTGAGCCGCAGCTTCTCTTTTACTTTATTTTCCGACTTGTTGTGGTTGCTGTACCGACTGAATGTTCAGAATCTGCACTCTTCACACCTTTACGACTTATTTTCGTGCTACGAGCGACACGTGACGCCCAAAAATGTCTGAATAAGTTGTTCTGAGATGAAGATCTGCGGGTCTGTCTTCAGCGGAGGTCCTTGAGTGTTTGTATGTGGAAGGAAGAGCTCAGTTTAAGCGAACACGGCGTTAAAAGGGCTGCAGTTCTTTTTTCTCTCTCTGTCTATTTTTACTCTGTTTGGTCCATTAAGATCAGCAGTGATGATAGTTAATGAGCGAAGCCTCTCCACAAAGCAGCCAGTAATCACAGATGTCCTGAAGAGTGGACGGACACGCAGACAGAACGGCACGAAAACATTTCAACAAAGACGTGAGCAGATGTTATTGATGTGTTTAAAACCACGCACACAGACAAAAAGGTATGTTTAACCCAAACAAACCCAAAATATTCACAACCAATCTGTACCGATAATTAAGGTATCAGTGCATTTTCTTTAACTTGGTGTGAACTCGGTTTCCATTATTTAAAGTCAGAAACACATTTGGTGACACTTTTTAAGCTGCATTTTTCAGAAAAAATTACAAAAAAAGATGCAATATGGTGAAAATTATAATGAAATATGAAACTTCCTCCATAGAAAAAGGTAAACTTGAAAGTAAATATTAAATAATTATTAATTTATTATTAGAATCATTATTATTAATACGTGTTGATACCTGATGTGCACCGATTAAAAGATTCTTTATGTTAGAAAAACACTGGAATCATCCATCCATCCATTATCTATACACCTTCATCCTCACTGGGATCATGGGGGCTGGAGTCTATCCCAGCTGACTCAGGGTGAAGGCAGGTTCACCTGGACAGGTAACCAGTCTATCACAGGGCTACACTTAGAGACAGACAACCTACAGACAATTTAGAATCTCCAATTAACCTCAACATGTTTCTGGACTGTGGGAGGAAGCCGGAGAACCCGGAGAGAACCCACGCTGCACGAGGAGAACATGGAGACTCCACGCAGAAAGATCCCAGTGGGGGTGACCTGGCTGCGAGGCAACAGTGCTACCAACTGCACCACCTTCAGCCCTGCCATGTGATTTGTGGGTGAGAATTAAAACCTGAAACCTCCCCATTGATCAGGTTAGATCTGAGGAAGCCACTTGGATGAAGTGAAACATCTTCAAGAACAAAAAAAAAGTCCAAGTTGTCATGAACTCACTAACAGAATTGGAGGACACAGATGCTTGACTCAGAACGGGTTCAGGCAAAAAGGCAGGTTTAATGTCAAAGCAGGGTTCGGTACACAGGTAGTCAGCCACACAGGCAAAAGTATCCGGTAATCGTCAGGCAAAGGCAAGGTCCAAAAAACAGAAACAAGATCGTGATCAGACAGACTGTGACTTGACTTGGTAACGCTGGTACGAGGACTGTGAAGTGCAACGAACCGGCGACGAGACACACAAGGTTATATACACGAGGTAATGAGGGAAGATGGGAAACAGGTGCGGGGAGGTAATCAGGGAACAGGTGTGACAAGACAGGTGCAGGAAGTAAAACAGAAACACCCGATGAAGTGATTTCAAAATAAAACAGGAAAGACGAGGCATACAATATGGACAGAGACTTTAGGGACATGACAGAAGTAGACGGGAAGCTGGACGAGAGCGTAACTCATTTTACCCCGTAGGAGTGAATCCGGCTCCTAATTTATTCACAAAGGACGACTTGAGCTGCATTTATCCTCCAAGTACATTCATCTAACATGAGACTTTTTTTATTTGGTCGGCACAGAGTTACTGTCACTGATATAAATGATGGGAAAATCTGAAAAAAACAAGACCAAAGTTGTAATAAAGTGAAATTATTCCATCACAAAAGTTGCAGCATCTGCAGGGTTTTTATTTGTCTGAATACAAACAGGAATCCATGAGTTTTTCTCTTTGCAGAGGAAAATGTATGAGTAAACCAAATAAAGCTGGATGTTTCTCACTAAAAGAAGTGAAATAAAGGGCAGGAAACATTTGCACCATCACCATGAACTCTGTTCTTTATTCACTTCCTGCTTCCTTTTGCTGGAGGCGCCCGGGTGACAGCATCATTTCAGGGCTTCGGCGGTTCGACTTTTAACGGCCGATTGACCTGCGGAAGTCAGCGCGCATCAGGATCATCAACCTGAAAAACACACGGCTCACGTGGGCCGGATGTCGTCGCACACCAGCCTCCTCCTCCTCGCTCTGTCCTTGGGCTGGAAAAAAAAATGTCAAAAATAGTGACAGAAGGCCGAGAGAAGGAGGGATGATGGAGGGATGGTGGGGGGGATATAAAAAGGGATTTCTAAAACAACACATCTCATCAGGAGGCTGCGGCTCCAGACCGGCTCCAGGTCACAGTGGTGGCTGGTAAACACCTGTTTATTAACACACACACTCCACCACAGCCGACTCTAATGACTTTTACAATTAGCAGCGGCTCTGATTGTGTCTCGGCGCGGCGGCCGATCAATAACTCTGCCAGATAAATGATCCCGAGTCGCTGAAGGGAGCGAAAGGCCACAGCTCGGATTAATCAGCGCCTCCATCAGCGGCTCTGACGTCTCACTAAATCGCCCATTTAGCTCCATCATGGTGACATTTTCTTACATCCTGCATGTACAGCTGCTGCTCTTCTCGCTCTTACGTCTGCACATGTGTGGCTCTTCAGATTTCTGACACTTTAAAGCTAAATGGGGGGATTTTACATTTGATTATTTGCAGACATGTGGCGTACACGGTGCTCAAAGAAGATACAGATTGTGGCTGATATGAGCATCTTTAATATAAACTCGTGTCATAAACATCACCTGTATTTAGCTTTTAAAGAAGCATGACCCTGATATGTGCTGAGAGGGAACCTTTGGACCTAAAAATGACAAACTGTGTGATGGGACACAGTACTGATACTACTTCAAAGTTGTTTTATGTCTTTTGTATGATGCATTTGTCTTTTTAGAATACAACAGAATATCCTTGATTAGTCCCACAAGAGGAAATTTGCAAGCAAACGTAACCATAAATCTAAGAGGCGAGGTATAGACACTATATAGACACAATATAAAAAAGAAAAGCAGAAGAACACAAGGATACTAAGAAGACAAATGTAAGAATATTTATATGGATGAATTTTCCTTTGTGCTGTTATCTCTGTGATCATATTAAACATGCTCAGAGCTCCTTTTAGTCCAACGTTTAACCACAATATGTCTTTTTAACTCTATGTTTTGTTATTCGAATCAAACAAATAACACGCGCTGATCAGCCACAGCTTTAAAATGATCTTCCTGATATTGTACGGTACCACTAAAACAGCACCGGGCCTTTGACTCCAGACGTCTTTGGGTCCTGTAGGTTGGGGGATTCGGCCTCCATTTAATTATACTTGTCCGACTGCTCAGCTGGTTTAGGATCTGGGGAGTTTAGGGGTTGATTCAACCTCCTAACTATCGAGATCCTAAGCAGTTTTTTCGCTGTATGGTTGGGTTTCAGGAACCTAGACTGTATATAAAAGACAAGTCAAGCACTGTTAAAGAACTAATTGTCTAGAAAACTATTGATTTCTAATGTGGATGTTACTATTTTAGTGATTTCACTCGTTATCTTTAATTTGACAAAACAGGATAAATCTATAAATACCAGTAAACTGTTCAAGAAATTACAGCTAAATATTGTTCAAGAAAAGGTTATGTTCTCTTTAGTGTGTGAGATCTGAGTAGCTGCTGTACGCGGTGACGTTTGGGTGTTTTCAGGGTTTTCCACGTCAGGATCCCGCTAAACAGAAATGATTTTCGTGCAAGAAGTCGACTGATGCTTCGATGCGTCATCGCAACACAACTCGACACAAACACACAACAGCTCGGCTACAGGAGAGACAAACGGCTCGTCCTGCAAATGTCAGAGGTAACCGTCTAATGTCAGCGGGGCTATTTGCGGCTTCATAACTCTTCCTAACAAGTGATGACTGATTCGAGAAAACTTCTTTTTTTTTTTGAGGGGACGCTGCACTGACGGCTATTTTTATCCAGAGTGGGATTTTATTAAAGGCTGTTGAGTGTTTCTTAGAAATGGGTATTTTCCCAGAGCTCCAGGTCAGTGACGGAGAGAAGCAGAGAAAAGGCCAAAACAATAAAGTGAGATCTCTGTTTTTGTGTGTGTCACAGCTGACAGCGACCCTGATGAAGACCTGTGGCGGCCATTTTTATGACACTCTGTCATGTCAAATGTCAAACAAGGCGTCTTAATTTTGCACAGAGGAAACCTTGAATCATTTCTGTTTAATTTTTTGGTGTTAAAGGCTTTTTTCTTTTTTAAATTCTTGCAACGAACCCCTCAGAGATGAGACATTTATTTGCTCAGACTTGACAAACATCCTCCAGAACCACAGGAGACTTTATACGAGTCTTTTTAAGATAAAATGAGAAAATTATTTCCAGCATAAACATGCACTTAATACTTGAATATTTCTTGAGTACGACCGAAATCAACCTGTTTCCCCTCTCAGCTATTATCATAATACATAAATTTTACAGAAAAACAATCATCTAATTCACTTTGCAGCATTTACTGCATAGTTTCAAAAGCCAAAAAACTTACGTAAAATAGTTCTCCTTGTAGATGCGCTCTAATCAGGATTAATAGATGCAGATCTACTTATTCATATGTGAATTTCAAACTGCTGCTTCTCCCCTTTTATCTTCAATAGTCAATATGTGAATAAAATAGACGTACAGTGTGGTGAGAGAATATAGTGGGAAAGCATTTAGTCATCATTTTATGTATTTGAATATTAAATAAAAGTAGAATTGTCTGATGTTTCTGTGATTTTCTATCTCTGGTTGTTGCACGTTAACATGCAGTTGACTTTCAGCTGTTTTATCAAACTATTGAGATACAAAACAGGAGCGTTAGTTTTGAGAGACTTTAAGCCAGATGAGTCACAGCTAATCCAGGAGCTGCAGAGGAACCAATGCTGCCCTCTGGTGAGGTAAAACAAGCACTATGTTTGGTTTTCAATGGTTAGAAATCAAAGGACAAGTGTGAAAACATGGCTCATGGGTTATAACAAATATGGCAAAGGAACACAGATTTAACTCAAAATAAGGATGTTTATTATAACCAAAAGCAAACCTTTAAGACAAATAATAATAAGTATGGCGTGTAACTATCAGTAGCATCAGTAGGTATGAATGAGTGAACATGATGGGATGTGAGGTGTTGTGGAGCAGAAACAAAGCAAAAAGGTAACAGAGAAAGACGTGTCACCACCAACGAAGCCGGGTCAGAACCAATGAGAGAGAGCAAGAGAGGCACGGCTGAACTTTATGGGCCGTCCTGATGCCTTCAGGGACCCACAGGTAACTGGAATTCTGGCTTTTTAATGTCGGCAGAGAACTTGACTTTCGTGTTTAAGCTTTATACGTAAAATCTGAAGGTGGCTCGGTGGTTCGCACCGTTGCCTCACAGCTAGAAGGTTAACGTTTGGCGTCCCGGTGAGGACACCCGGGAACCTTTCTGCGTGGAGTCTCCATGTTCTCCCCGTGCAGCGTGGGTTCTCTCCGGGTTCTCCGGCTTCCTCCCACAGTCCAGAAACATGTTGAGGTTAATTGGTGATTGTAAATTGTCCGTAGGTGTGAATGTGAGTGTGCTTGGTTGTCTGTCTCTAAGTGTAGCCCTGTGATAGACTGGTTACCTGTCCAGGTGAACCTGCCTTCACCCTGAGTCAGCTGGGATAGACTCCAGCCCCCCATGACCCTCGTGAGGATTAAGTGGTGTATAGATGATAAAATGGTGATGATAAAATCTGGTGTTTTATAGCAGTTACATTTAACATTTTTACAGCTTGGAGGTTTAAATCATGTAAAATATGAAGGAAGTGTTTGTTTAGATAATATCAAACAGAAAGCAGACAAACTTTAAACTTATTTGATGCATATTCATCAGTTATATAATAAACTTCCTGAAGTTCAAAGATGATGCACCTGCAAGAATTCGTTACCGATAAAGCTAAGTTTTAAATTTAGGGCATTTAATTTCTTTAAACAACTTATTGTTGGGTCTCAGAGAAGTCTGGCTTCAGCTAGTCAGTGTGATTATTTTCTGGATTACTTGATTAGTTTTTAGTCTAGAAAATCTTTGAGTGGTTCCTAAAGCCCTAAAAGGTCCTGTTTTGTCCACAACCCCAAAGATATTCAGTCTGCTGTGTTAGAGGACTCAAGAAACCAGAAACTATAACATTTTCAAAAGCTAGATTTAGAGAACTGACTTTTTCTGAAAACAACCGATTATGGAAATAATTTGCAATTAGTTAAACAGCTAATCATTGCACCTTTAGTGAGAATTGACTCCCAGTTGCACAAAAATGGGTTTAGACTGTTGACAAACAACAAACACAGAAGGTAAGTTTTATGAAAAGTCTATTTACAGGAAATACAAATACAGTAAATTTGAACATTTCCAGACCTCCTGAAGATCAACATTTATTATAAAAGGCATATATAAAGGCTATTTAAAAGTGACATTACAGCGTATTTACATCCATTTCATTTTAAAACATAATAAAAGTGTGAGCTTTAAAGCGTATCAGTCTCCATTTCTTTCTCTTTTTTTGGCATCAGATGAGTTTGTTGCTCGCAGACAACAGTTTTCAGCCCGGCGGCACTTCCTGGTTGATTGTCCCAGCAGTGCTTTAAGTGCGTCATTCAGGCAATTCACAGTTTTTATGTAACAAAGTTTCAGCAACCGTGCAAGTATCCAAGTAGTTTCCAGGCTGAGTTTAAAAGCTTTACACCTCCATCACAGGCGCCTGATGCTCCTCTTGCTGCCCGGTACGATCGGGGTCGTCTTGGAGGTGGACACGTGAATCCTGGGCTGCACCGTTCGGCAGGGTGTCGAGCCGTGGAAAGGTTCCTGGCAGCGGGTGCAGAAGTCGAAGAGGCAGCTGGCGCGAGTGCACGTGGCCCTCTGGACTTCAGGAAAATGTGTCGCGGGTGAGCTGCAGCGTTTGCAGTGACGCAGAGACTCGTGTTGCTTCAGAGTGCTGGCCGCCTGCACAGAGGAACACGCAGAGAACATGTTTATTTAAGCATTTTCAACAGTTTAAACCACATTTAATGAAGGCAACTCCTCGAGGCGGGGTCACTAAAAACAACACTCACCTGCATGTATTCATTGAAGCGTGTACAGTTGCTGCTTTTCTGAGACGGAGCCGTCCGTCTGTTGATCCCGCAGTTTGAAGAGGAAGACGATGGAGTGTTTGAGAAGGCCAGGGTCTGCATACAGGACAGCACCACCCTGGACACAGCCACGTCTCTAGTCAAACCACAACCCTTCTGCCTCAGGGAGCTCCTCGACTCCTAAAAACAAAAAGGTCAAGTATTAGTGCTTGAAACAAACACAGAATAGGTTCCAGGCACACATTTAGTCATCAGAAACCAGTGATTAATGGATATTCTTCTCGTAAACATTCATTCAGCGTTCTTATGCTCGTATACTCTTGTCTTAAAATGTCTGGTTTCAAATGTGAAGCACGCATTATGTAAACAAGAATCACACACATTGTCACAGGCATCAGAATACATGTTTGTGAGTGCACTTGTGTGTTTGTGTCCATTGTCCTCACCCTGAGTGCCTGCTCTGCTCGCCGACACCTGCTCAGAGCTGCTGTATCTTCACAGATGATCTTCCTCCAAGTTCTGCTCACTTTCTTACAGCTGTGAGAAACATGAACATATGATGAGCACAGACAAGAAACAACACTGAAGATAAAGTACAAACAGCAACAATTATCTACATTAAATGTCTATTTTCAGATGAGATTACATGTGACTTCAGCAATTAAGTAACAACATTAGTTACTCCTCATGTAACCTGAATTTCCTGCTTTTTATCCCCCCTTGAAAAAACAAAGAAGTTCAGTTTGCAGCTACTAAAGCAACACCTTCCCCTTTGTTGTCAACCCTCTGTCCACATAGTGCAGGATTTGTAGTTTACCTGACGAGGTCCATGTCTCCCAGCAGGGCCAGGACGTTGGTCAGGATGCTCCTCATGTTCCTGGACAGCAGAGATGTGAAAATATCGACGTACTCCAGGCCCATCTGACCTCCGATCACCCGATCCAGAAGATGATCCTCTGCAACCTTTGTAACGATGCTCCAGTCATACCTGAAACGCAGGAAAACAGTTACAATACACATATTTACTCAACATTACACAGTGACCCAAAGAAATACTCAGTGAAATGAGACCATAAAATGTCTCTCAGGTCTGCCAGTGGATTGGGATTGCTGTTAAGCTTTCTGACCTATACATCTAAAAAACTAATCCCTAGTCTCTTGTACAGTTTTGATATTGTTGCTGTCCCACAAGGAAAAAGATTTGTTGCCTTTCTGCCACTAAAAACAAAGAAATAGCAGCTCCAGAGTAACAAAGCCACAGTACAAGAATGTAACTTACTTCTTGTTCTTCTTATAGCTCTTAGCGAGCTCTTCGCACACGGCTCGCTGGAACTTCAGGATGGGCAGGTTGGGGTCGCTGTGAGGGTCGGAGGGGGTGGATGAATATGCTGCTGGTCTCCTCCTAGAACAATCCACAGGAGTGGAAAGTGACACCAGAGACACTGGACGGCTAAAGTTGGTCCTCCCTTGACATTTGGAAGGAGATTCGGTTGGTGATACTGTCTTTTCTTGTTGTGTAACAGCAGCAGAAGGCAGAATTGCTGCTGGTTTCCCCAGGATGTGGTCATCCTCTTCCTCTCCGTGGTGATAATCAATATGGCTGTTGTGCAGAGACAAATAGCCGCTGTCCTCAAAGCCTTCATCCAGAGTCCCGTCATGCTGCCTGTTGGTGCTGTTTTCCTTGTCGTGGACGGCGCTGGTGTTGCTCTTGATAGAGAACAACACTTTGGTCACTTCTGCTGGAGGACAGCGGGGTTTGATGGGGGTGGGCTCCTTCAGCGGAGAGGGTTTGAGATGAAGCACTCTGGGCTCTGCAGCAGCAACAGAGCTTTTCTCCATATTGCTGGCCTTGCTAGCCTCGTAACAAGGGCACTTCATGATATTACTCTTTTGTAGATTTCTGTGTAAAAGAGACAAACGAGGAGATTATGTCAGGCTCTCAGTACTGAATGTGACCGAAGCTTCCCAAACAACATGGCTTCTCTATGGCAAGGTAACTCAGCTGCAACTAAGCCAACTAGTAAGCTGCATTTCACGAAGGAAACAAATAAAACATGACTATACAGCTATTAAACTATTACTTTACACGTTGCACATAGTTTGAAACTCGTCCGTCTGATATTTTGCAAACCAAATAGTCGATTTTGGCGCGATGCGGATTTGGCGGAAAGGCAGCGATGACGTGCAAGACGCTCGGTTTGCCCTCATTTGAATGCAACTGTTACATTTCAAGATATTTTGCTAAATTAGCTCCTGCTATGGAATCTTTTGCACATTAGCAGGTGACAAATAACGTCGGTAAACATGATGCCAGTAAACATTAGCGACCTGCATTTCCGCGCGTACAGCTGGGTGTGTGGGAAGTAGCTTTGTAGTAAGAAAATACTTTGCGACTGCATGCAAAAGTAAAACAAAACAAAAACATATTAGTACAAAGCAGTGTCTAAAATTCAGCATAGAGTCGGTTAATATTTTTAGTTGACATTTATTTTCCCACAGCTAGCTGACCGACTAACTACCACAGCTAGTACCCAAGAGCTAGTACCCCAGCTAGCTAACCTTGCAAGTCGAACTGAATACAACGTATTGTAGCTTTAGGTTAAAATTAATTCAGCGTATATTCAACGAAGCATCTTAACTTACGTTTGTATTTTCCAAGGAAGACTCCTACGTTCCGCCTTTTAGCCGCTGAGTTGTCTCCCGGCTGACTCTCGCTCCACCGTGGTTAAAGCCTCCTCAACTGAAAATCCGCCAGTTGCTGCCTCCTATTTGAAATCGGTGCACAAAAGGCGCAAACCAATCAGAACGAAGCGGGGGGTTGTCCCTTTAAACAGTCAACCAACAGGAGCTCGTTTCGGTCCCGTGACGTGGGCGGTCCCACTAGTTTGTCATCCGACGTGAAACAAGGACAGTAGTGGCCTCTTACAGAAGTTTTGTAATCGAAAAAAACAAAGTTATAGCTCACATAATTAGGCATGTGAAGCCAGAAAGCATCAGCCGAATTAAATATTAAGGGTTGTCATAGAACATGGAAAAATATTGGCGATGTTGCACATGCTAAATATGAAGAAAAGCACAGTAATGTTTATAAAGGCTAATATTGCTAGAGGGGTTCATGACAAATCTTCATCAACTGCTTTAAATGCAAAATACACGTTACCAGCCTTTAGATAGTTAAAAGATGGACAGCATTTATTAGGTTAATGTTCAATAATATTGTGAAATTTCTAAAAAAAAAAAAAGTTCAAACGTTTCTCTTTCATCACTGTTTGTACAATTCTGCATTACTACATACATATGCATGGCAACACAGCCAGTTTTTCGAAAACAAAAGAACAAAAGACATAAACTGACAAGATTTTAAAGTAATTTACTGATTTACACCCGTGACAAGACAAGTTGCTTCACAATCAAAGGTACATCCGTGTTCCTTTGGTGTAGACAATACATGTGTATGAGGCCCCTTTTTCAGATTGCATCAAACGTTTAAGCAGAAACTAGAAAACAGATCATGTGAGCCTAATTGTTGCACATAGAAACTGTTGGCATTTTTGTGTAGCAAGCAAACTGGAGGGGGGTGGGATTCTCTTTCTCAATTCTGTCAGGAAACACGCCGTTATCAAAAAAGTGGCAAATCCCAGGACAAGTCAGTTCACACCCCTGCCTGGAATGTGTGAAGTGGTGATACCAGATGGTGGGAGAGTTGGGGGTTTTGGTTAATTGATGGAGTTGTTAGATCTTGTCTTTCACATTTAAATTGTATTGTATTAAGTCAGCTGACAAATCCTCATCCAAGTCATAACCAAGATTTACCTGGTAGATGTCTGCATTATGTTTAATGGCCTTGTACTTACTTAAGGGGAAGGTGTTTGATCATTGCATACTGAAGTGAAATAATGCCAACTGAATGGTGATACCAGCATCCAGCCTGTTTAAAAGTCAAAGTCTAATTTACAATTCTACATGGTCATTTCAATTGCAACAGATCACAGACGTTACAGAAGTTCTAAGCATGCTAATTCAGTTTGTAAAGCAAAATGCCAACTGAAATACTAAAAACATTTAGTCCTGCCCATTCATTCAGTCTTGTAAAGGGCCCAGGAGTGAGAGTATAGTTGAATTTTATTTTTGTGTCAACATTGTGCTCACATAGTGTACTTTTCTGAAATTCAAAATAATAATAATAAAAAAAGTTTTTTTTTTTTTTTTTTTTTAAAAAAAGCTTGTTCATAGGGAACCAAGGGACTCTTTTGATTTGTTGGGTTTTTATGATGTGTATTTTTGTCTATTTTTGTTTTGTGTGTGGAGGAGAGTTTTCTAAAATAGTCCCTTTAATTTCCATAACAATACTGTAGGGTTCTAATATTTATTATAGTCAGGTAAAGTTGTGTTTTATATTTTTTTAAGTGTTTCATATAATTTAAACTTTTTTGGCTAATATGTAACGCCAATATTATTTTTTGTACTATATACAAATAACGGTGACCTGAGTTGACGTACAGTAAATTCATTAAAATACGTCCCAACAATAAGATTATGTCTTTAAATCTACTTTGTATGTATCATTTCGCTGTCCGTGCACAGTACATTTTAAGATCTGACTCTAAAATGTGTTTTTTAATTATGTTTTAAGCAGAATCATCGCGGGTTGTGTCTCCTTTAAATTTTTCCCCAAGTGTTTGTCAGCCGCCTATTGCGCATGCGTGCCACATTCAATATGGCTGCGCACTTCAACAAGGTGGTAAAGGAGCAATACTTCTATAACAAACACTAACAATCAGATCCTAGAGCGTTTTAGCACAACTTATGATTGAGATATCATTCGTTATAGCCACATAATGATTTCGATATAAGGAAAAAAATAATTGAAGCTTTCGGAGGTTCGTTATTTACTTCCAAGTTCATGTATTAGCTTGCTGGAAACTAAGCGTTTTGTTTACCTTCGCAAATGTTCTTATTGTGTTTTTTAGGTTGAAATCCAGCCTTAATTTCAACAACACAGATCAGCGGTCCGTCCGCTGTAATTAAATTTTAAATTAAAAGTTAAAATTCGTGCTTGGGTTGTCCCGTTCCGCAAAAATGCTGTTCACCTCTATGTGAGGCTGCTGACGGCTGCTGACGACCTCAGTCTGTTGAAATCTGAAGTTTCATCGGGATGAAGTACCGCTTATCGTTTGACACACAGGCCGAATTGAAGAAAGTCCTCGCAGTGTATTGATTATTTCTTTATATAGCAGCTGTATGGCATTTATTTTTGGTAACGCAGTAAAAACATGTTAAATCATACACATTTTGAATGAATTTCGGTCTGAATGTTCCTTCTGGGCTTGAGATAAACATGCGTCAAAGCCAAGACATATCAGGATCTGTTTTTTACACTGCCACATGGTGAGTCCTACAAACAAAACCTGCTAATACAATGGCTTACAGAAGAGTTGTAAACCTCCTTCCAAGAGGAAAGGAGTTTGTCTTTGGACTTTGGATACATCGATTTCAAAAACCACAAACTGTCATCAGCCAAAGTCACTGTGGCAGAACCGAAAGAACTCTTCACACCAGCACACCATCGATGGTGAAGCTGCTGTCAGTGGATGAGCTTTTTGCCCGGAGGTCTGTGCAGGAACACCTGAAGAAGATGGAGACGGAGTACAGCGAATGTTTACGAGCAGTCAGCAGCAGTTTGCCAGAGGAGCAGTGCAGTGAGGACGAACTGAAGACCAAGAGGACCAAAGTGTCCCTGCTGGCTCCACTCGTCCAGAGCATCAGAGAGCTGGACGCCAAGCAGAAGGAGATCGCAGAGACTGAGATGCTCCTGAAAGGTGAGAAGTAGTTTAACTGAAGGTATGAGGGGAAATACCTCTAATTACTGAAATCATACATGCACTAATGTTGTGAGAATTAACAATCGGGAGTTGATTGCTAGTCTTTGTTTCATTATTGTACATGAAATTTTGTATTGCAACATTTTTTCTTGTCAAAAAAGGGTGTTACTATTTGCAAACATCTGACAAGTTGCTTTCCACTGTTGCAAAAATCCAGTGTTTGAAGCCAAACTAGTACAATCAGCGATATAAAAGGAGAGAAAACCACAGTGTGAACATTTAGCAACATTTCTGACTGCAAACAAATTCATGTCACACTGTGCTCTTTTTGTCTCTTGTTAACTGTTTGTTTTTGTGTTTCCTCAAAGATGACGATCCAGCCCTGAGAGAACTGGCGGAGCTGGAGAGAGAAAGCTGTGTGCAAGACATTCAAGATCTTAGACAAAAGGTGCAAGTGTGACGCCTTGCCTAATTGTGACAAGACTGTACAGCATGAAGTAAAAGAACAAAAAGTTTTTAAACGTTTCAATGCTGGTTTTTGTTGCAATACTTGTTGCATTTGGTTCAATCTTATCAGTGTGGTCTGTCATCAGATCCTGGATCTGCTGATCCCTGAGGAGGACGCTGATCTGAGTGACCTCGTCCTGGAGGTCACAGCCGGTGTTGGCGGTCAGGAGGCCATGCTGTTCACTGCTGAGGTCTGGAAGCACTTACGTTAAACACATTTCCTCATAAGCTAGACACATGCAGGGTTGTGACCCATGACAATTTCTTGTTGAAGCAAACAAAAAAGAAACATTTCAAGTTTTGGGAATGCTTTTACTTACAGAAGCATCTGACATCAGGACAAAGATTAAACTTAAACTCATTACAGAGGGTTTATATTAAAACAACACTGTGTTTTCTGTGTGTTTACATGCTGCGTGTTCTCCTCTGAAGGTGTTTGACATGTACCAGGGCTTCGCTCAGCACCACGGCTGGTCCTTCGACATCCTGGGGCAAATGACCAGTGACCTCGGTCAGTAGATACAAACACTTTGATTAAAAGCTCGGCTCGGCAGAACTTCTCAGAAAAATACCACATATTTCTTGTTTTTCCAGTATTTTAGGTTTTTATCTCTGTTGTAGAGGGGTGGCCATGTTAAGGTGTGTAAACCTTTCCAAATAAAACTGAAACAATTTGTTGCAAACTGACCATTTAGAACAGTACTGTTGGTGTAACTACCACAGTCCGGCCAAGAGAGGGGCTCCTCCGTCGCCGGCTCCCGGGCCGAGTCCGGCCCCTCACAGGGGGTCCGCCGTCACCGGCTCCCGGGCCGAGTCCGGCCCCTCAGACGTGCTCAGCCATCGCCGGCTCCCGGCCCGAGTCCGGCTCCTCATAGGCGCTCCGCCGTCGCTGGCTCCCGGCCCGAGTCCGGCCCCTCATAGGCGCTCCGCCGTCGCCGGCTCCCGGCCCGAGTCCGGCCCCCCATATGGGCTCCGCCGTCGCCGCCTCCCGGCCCGAGTCCGACAACGAGGGGGGCTCCGCCGTCGCCGGCTCCCGGCCAGAGTTCGGCCCCTCAGAGCGACTCCGACGTCGCCGGCTCCCGGCCCGAGTTCGGCCACCGAGGGGGGCTCCGCCGTCGCCAGTTCCCGGCACGAGTCCGGCTCCTCATAGGGGCTCCGCCGTCGCCGGCTCCCGGCCCGAGTATGGCCCCCCATATGGGCTCCGCCGTCGCCGGGTCCCGGCCCGAGTCCGGAACCTCACAGGGGCTCCGCCGTCGCCGGCTCTCGGCCCCCCATGGGGGCTACGCCGTCGCCGGCTCCCGGCCCGAGTCCGGCCCCCAGAGAGGCTCCCGGCCCGTCGCCGGCTCCCGGCCCGAGTCCGGCCACGAGGGAAGCTCCGCCGTCGCCGTCTCCCGGCGCGAGTACGGCCACAAGGGAGGCTCCGCCGTCGCCGGCTCCCGGCCCGAGTCCGGCCCCTCACAGGTGCTCCGCCGTCGCCGGCTCCCGGCCCGAGTCCGGCCCCTCACAGGGGCTCCGCCGTCGCTGGCTCCCGGCCCGAGTCCGGCCCC
>NW_007579221.1:150089-175665 GCF_000690725.1 Stegastes partitus
AGTTAAACAGTGGTCTGGATTTTATGTTGTTAAGATAAGAGATAAGATAACCCTTTGTGAGGACATTTGCAATGTTACAGCAGCAAAGATAGTGCAAACATTTAAGAAATATAGTATAACAATAAAAATATACACAAGTGCTAGTTCTAAAAAGTAACATTATTGCACATATCAGTGGTTTTGCACTGTTTTTGTATGAAAAGTAATACTATTGTTATTATTGTACATAAGTAGAAAGACTAAGGAAATGGCATTTACTCTAGTGTATGTAGAAAAACAGTTACAGATCTCTGCTAGTAAAGAGGGAATTCATTACCATGGGCTGGACGACAAGTGATTGTTTATGAGCTAATTACTGGAATAATGTCGGTGGAACAATGATTAATGGAGCCACTTATCTCAAAGAATGCAAAGCCTTGCGGTTTCTTTTTTTTTTTTTTTTTTACGTCACAGCCAATATTGTAATAACTGACTTTAGACACAAGGGGGAATCCTTTCTCTCCTGCACACGGTCAGACTGGTCACTGTGATGTTCCCCTAAATACTGTCAGAAAAAGATGAGAACAATTTAACAGTTTTGATTTTACATCTAAAACAAAACCTCCTGCCATTCGTCATTATGTGCAATATTAAAGACTCAACTCACCCAAAGCATATTAAACAATATGCACTCACTACCTGAAAAACTAAGACTGGCTCCATTTGTGTTTTTTCTTTAATCTTTCTTTCTTTCTTTCTTTCTTTCTTTCTTTCTTTCTTTCTTTCTTTCTTTCTTTTTTTTAACTTAAAGCAAACCAACCTTTACAGTTAATTTTGCTAAATATTAAGAATAAATTACTTCAAAAAGGTCAACGCCCTGTCTTTGATGTGAACTTAAAAAAAAGCTCATTGCAGTTTGTACTGACATCGTGCAGAGAATCCACGTGTTGAAGCTGAAATCACCTGTTTTATGAGTCATTTATTTGCTGAGTATCACCGCTTATTGCTCATCTGTGACCAGGTGGACTCCGTAACGCCTCGGCCAGCATCAGCGGCCCTCAGAGCTACAAGATAATGAAGTTTGAGGCTGGAGTTCATCGAGTTCAGAGGATCCCCAAGACTGAAAAACTGGGCCGGATGCACACCAGCACCATGACTGTGGCTGTACTGCCCCAACCCACTGAGGTACGGCTGCACAAGATACATGGATGGCTGCTGATCTTCTCAGTCAACCTGGTGTCCCTGGAGGAATCATTGCAGATCAACACTTAAAGAGCATCTTCCTGTTGAAAGTATATGTTGGATAGAAATAATTCTCAAAGTCATAGAGACTGACAGCCAAAATATTCTTTTGTGTTGGCGCCACTAAAGTTTCAGCTCATTTGCTGTAAATTTGTTTCAACACTTGTTAAGTAGATTTGTTCTTGTTCTCAGCTGCTGTTGTTGTCAGTGCATGTAAACTCCACAGCATGTGTGTGTTCTTGTCAGATCTCTTTGACGATACACCCGAAGGACCTGAGGATAGACACGATGAGAGCGAGTGGAGCCGGAGGTCAACACGTCAACACCACGGACAGCGCAGTCAGAATCGTCCACCTGCCAACAGGTGAAACCCAGAAACAAAAGATGCTGCTGCAGACTGAAGTTTAGCTTTTTAAACAGTGAAACATGAACCAACATGAGCTTCTTTTAGTCTGTTCTGAAACTGATACAGTATTAATCTGCCTTTGCTGGACTTGTTTTGGCTTCAACAGGCCTGTTCCAAATAATCTAAATGGTTCATAATGGAGCAGCACTTCATAAATGTGTGGAAAAGGTGTAACTGGGTTTTGGAATTTTACATTTTTCTAACCCTGGAAATGCAGCTCAAGCCTCCTTACAGGGTATTTACTTAACTTATAGGCTTTAAATAACTTTTTTTTTTGTATTTATCATTTCAAAAAAAAATAAATACAGGAAACCGGAACCATGTCTGACCCGAATTCATGACTTGATGTCAGCTGCATCTGGGTCACTTTGAGCAAAACAACAAGTGAAGCACGCATAGTCTCAGTTATAAAGTGATAAGTTGAGTTACACTGTCAGAGTTAGTTTGAGTGCTTTCTGTCTACATGTTTCTGTTTTTGTAAAACCAGTGATGAAATAAACACAAATTAGTGGGAAACCCTTATAAAAAGTTGTGCTTGTGTGTGTTTGTCAGGTGTTGTTGCAGAGTGTCAGCAGGAACGGTCCCAGCTGAAGAACAAGGAGACGGCCATGAAGGTTCTCAGAGCAAAACTGTACAGCATGAAGCTGGAGGAGGAGACCAGCAAACGCTACAACCAGCGCAAAGTGCAGGTGGGACACACGGTTACATGTAAACTACAGGTGGAGACGTGATGTAAAATACACGTGTGGCAACTGGTCAAAAGATGTAGGATGCTGGGTTGGACTGCGTACAGTCAGAATTACGTAACATGCAGTTAGCCAGCCTAACGAGCGACTTAGACACTATAAAAAGCTCTACACCATGAAATGTGTACGTCATTTTATTTGCTAAAAAGTTGTGGAATGAATTGAGTCGTTTTCTCCTCCTCCTCCTCCTCCTCCAGATTGGCACCAGAGGCAGATCAGAGAAGATCCGAACCTACCACTTTCCCCAGAACAGAATAACCGACCACCGGATCGGCATGACGGTGCACGACGTCCAGAGCTTCCTGCTGGGAGAAGATCTGCTGGACGAGATGAACTCCTCGCTGCAGGAGTTCTCCAACCAGGAGGCGCTCATGGAGCTGCTGGAGGAGAGCAGCCCGGAGGCGTCATGAGTCTGATGGAGCAGAAACCTGAGCTGACACTGTTACGCTGGTCCTTCCTGCTCTGCTGTGAGCAAGAAGAACACAGTGGATTATAAAGAGCGACTGAAGGCTGAATGTGTCATCCAAAGTAAAAAAACAAACAGAACAGTAGATTTTATGTGCACACACAAGTGTCTAATAAAATGTTGAACATCAGGGTGATCTTCTGCTTTGCTGATTGGCCACATTTTTTCAGCTTCTCTCAGATGCGTAGAACTTTATACTTTTACACACATGTCATGCAGGTTATTTAGCTTTTATTTCCACATGTGTTACTTTTTCCACATAACTTGTCATTGCTTGTCTGAGCTTGGAGAAAGTGGACAGCGCTAAACATGTCCGATCTGATACATGGGCGTTTCTCTGCTGCTCTAACAGCCTGCTCTGATCTGGGAAAACTTTCTGCAAGATCGCACGACCCGGCTGTAGCAATATGCTCAAGCAACATCAAGATCTGGGTTAAAAAGTTCTCATCATATTCTTCAGGCTTTGTGCATGCGGGCAGCCTGATTACCTGCATCAGCTGGTTACTGTTGGTAAACCAGTCACAGTAATGTTGGCTGTCTGAGGCTTGTTCAAATGTGAAGTGACTACTATTTGCAAGCTCATGCATGCAGAATAATTCTCATCTGGTTCTGTGAAAGCAGTCTGAGGACAGGTTTGTGGACTAAATGAGCCACTGTTTGACCACTGTTATGTTAGATATTAATCAGTGATGGTTGTCAGGCTGCAAGAGATAAATGTTGAGCTTCTCCTCAATGACTCTTAAGTGATAACCATGACTGAACATTTCTTAGAATCAAATAAAATGAGCTTTAAATGCTGCAAGTATTATCAGCTGTACGAGTTCTGCAGTTTATCATTTAATAAGTTTTAGATTTCAAATGCTAAATTTCCTTTTCAGAATCAAATTAAATGCTTTATTTTTTAACAGTCTGCATCCTTTTTATTTTATCAGAAATAAATGTAGGTAATTAAGGTGCATGTTCTCATCTAAAATCGTAATTATATCAACATTCTTTTGTTGTATCTCACTTTTAACAAGCTGTATCTGGTCAAATATTTTATATTTTTGCTTAGAAAATGATTTAAACTACAGCGATGGATGGAGTAGTGAGAGTGCCAAAATACAAAAATAAACCAATAAAAGAATTTTAAAAAAGAAAATGGAAATAGAAAGAAGAAGAAATATAATAATAATTTAATATTTTTTATTTTTGAAATGTATTTTCTTTTTTTTAATCATTTTTAAAATGTTTTTTATTATTATTTTTCTCTTTTTCTTTCTTTTATTTTTTTGCTTTTAAAGCAACATTTAATTAAAAGCAGCTGTTGCCCTGCATCTAGAAGAAGAACTTCCTGTGTGTTGGTTAAATGGTGATTCTTGATTGCCTTTAAGTGTGAGCATGTCTGTCTCTTTGTGATGGACTGTCGACAGGCTGCGATCCGCTCCACCCTCCACAGGACAGAAAGGCGTTTCTTGTCTACTTAATGGATGCATATTAAATGATGTGTCTGGCACAAACCATTAAAAACAGCCTCTGGCCAACTCCTTATCATCTTCCTCTAAGAATCTCACAGATTGCATCTCTGTGGGATGAAGGATAAAAATCTAACTTAACAGTGAAGCTCACCTTATTCCAATTTAAACCAATTCATCATTTCCACGACTTCAGACAGAAATTAAATGCATCTCTGCGTCTCATCAGCGTGTGATGGATGTATGATTGCAGACGGCTCGTCTCTTCTTGGCCTTTTCATGTATGTCAGGACATTTTTCACTGGTTTTCTTTTTTTATCTTTGACAGGGAATTATCTCGTGGAAGATCAGAACAAACCCTTTTTCTTTCCGCTGCTGATCAGGATGTCCGTCTGCCTGGTTTAATCACAGCTCAGAGATTTATTGTGACACTCAGACAGTCGATGGATAAATGAGATGATCTCTTATACGGCTGAAGAGAATGTTCGGTAAAATTTGGGGCCTTTTTTGAGATACCTCTGAGAAGAAGAGCTCCGTCACATCCTTGCTGAATGAGAGTGAATTCTGTCTACATGATCAGATGAATGTTTTGCTGTCTGAATGTTTTTTGTCTATTGTTTCTGGGTGGATGCCATCTACGTCAAACTGGAAAGATCATCACTCAACAGAGGTGGAGGTCTGAGGCATCACCTCTCACCTGTTCACAATTCAGTCTTAAGATCTCTCCCAGGAAGATGAATTCACACCCAGCCACAAAAGACCCTAACGAACCCCTTTGTAACAGGGGGAGCACTAATGACTCACATAATGAGAGGAAGAAGCAACAAATCCCCAATTGAAACCTAAACTCAGGTGTTAATGGCTCCTTTAGAATAGGAGTATCTGGAACTCCCAACTAGTCAGTCAGAGCTGATGAAGCCTCCTGGATGAGAGGTGGAACGTCTTCAAGGAACTCAAACAAGTCCAGTCGCTATGATTAATCAACAAGAATGACCAGATTAGATATAGATCAAGGTCTGCCTACATACTTTCGGCTACATGGGGCTGCCTCTTTTGATTTACTTTGAGGTACATTTCAGAACTTTTCCGTCTCTGCACTTCAAGGCCTCTTAGATCCTCAGAACCGCTTTTAAATGTTCCACCATCAACACTCCATATTTAGAACTTGTGCTTTTCTTCCCCTACAACCTAAAACAAGAAAGAAGCAAATAATTTACTAATTTTCTCTGAACTTTGTGACCTTTACAGACATTTCCACCATAAATTGGTACAGATATTGATACACACACAAAGAAACATCACCAGAATGCAGGAAATATGTGTTTGATGCTTAAAATATCTCAGAGGAAACCTTCAGTCCTGTGGATAAGACAGACTGATCCTTTGTGGTGGCAGCACCATAGCTTTAGAAAAGCTTTTATTTTCCAATGAAGATGAAAAGTGATAGAAATAATACTTCATTATAATTATTGTATTTTATTGATCAATTGATTAATACGTTTTTATTCTGGTTTCTGTTAATTTTTTTCATACTTTATGTTTGTATTTATTTAGTTTTACAAATGATTTTTTTTATCCTGCTTTTTTGCTTCGTATTTAGTATTTTATATTTATTTTTGCTTTATTGTACGAACAGATTGTGTAAACTTTTATTTTGTTTTCTTTCCTGTTTTGTCTTGTTTTTTTTAGTACGTCATATTTACATTTATTTCGTCTTGCAAATTGATTTTTATCCTGTTTTCTGTATTGTTCTTTAATATTAATTTGAATTCATATATTTTTATTCTGTTTTCTGTCTTGTTATTGCATTTATGCTTATTGTTTCCTGTCTGATAACGTGCACAACACACCTGTAAAAGTGTTCATCTGCTTGGGCACTTTCGATAAACAAACTACATCCCCCATGATGCTCAGGGCGTTTCAGGCTTGATGAGTCGAGCGCGGACTCATCGCTCCGTTCGCCCACTCTCACCGTCCAATTCTCTCCCAACAGTCGCATCCTGCCCGCAGCAGCTCCACCGCTACCGTTAGCTAGCTAATAAGGGAGTAGCAAGTCCTTTTTTTTACCGAGTCAACGACCTCCCGACAGCTCAGCATTATGTCATTTATTGGGTAGCTCTTTAGGGAAAATGAATTTGAGTTTTTTCCGGGCCAGCACGCCTCCTGGAAGACAAAATTCCCGCTGTAAAGTCAGCGTTTTCACTTCGACCTCCGTAGCCGAACGGGTTTAGCAAGTCAGTCGGTTTTGACAAGCGACGGGCTCATCTGTCCGCCGCTGCTCCGTCAGGAGGAGGGGGGGATTCGGACAAAGCCAGTCAGATGTTGGACGGTAAAAATAACCTCGGAGCTCCAACGATTTTACACCTGGTTGTGAAATCCAACTATCAAGCTGATCGCCTGTCGTGAAAGTGCCAGCGACGAGGGGAGGACGGTCTATTTTTGGGAGGGCGAGAGTTTGGATCTCGCACCGACGGAAGGAGGAGGAAGACCCGCAGAGACGAAGGGACGTAGGGGGAGAAGATCCTGATGCCCGTGATGGCAAACGAGCCGATCATCCTAAACGTCTATGATATGGTCAGTAGACGATGGAAAAATAAATGTCATTCTCTTACTTCTTTGCTGCTGTTTTGTCCAAAAAAACTACGATTTGCAATGTCAACAAAGCCAGGAGACAACGCCAGAGTACATTATGAAAAGGTGATTTTAAGGCTGCGTTGGGTTGTCAGCATATATGTAATGATGATACTTAATTATTTATGATATTTCTCACATGATTGTGAACCACTCTTCAATTCGGCATACATTCTTACCACTAAAATTAATCCAAATTCCACCTTACTACCCAATTCACCTGTTCCTCCTCAGTTACTTTCAAGCAAAAGGAACACAAGAGCAAGCTGGTGAAAGTTTTCTTGACATCATCACAGAGGATGTTTTAACCCATATGCCAGATGAAGCATTGAGAAAAGTCCACACATTGTTCTGACTGTGCTGGATTTCCATATCAGGACAAAATGCTGCTCGGTGGACGCGTTAAGCTGCTGTTGCTGAAACAGGACAGAGACAGGAGGGAAATCTGCTGCCTAAAGGGACTCTCTTGCATTTTCTCAGTTCACTGGACTAAACTTGCCGGTAAAGTGGATGTGAGAGTAGGCTGACAGTTTGTGCCGTATTGAGGAAATAGTGTGTCATTGTTACGGAGTGAAGCAGAGGTTGAATTTGAGTCACTGTGTTGTCACCACACGGGGGTGAGTCAGTGGGGAGGGGGGCTGGAAATAGATCTGTTGATGAATCATTGATTGATATGGATTCCCTGTGGCGGGCAGATTACGCTCACAATGGGCTTTTTAGGGGGAGATTTGGGATAATGTGCTTTTTTTGGCATTTACTCCTTGGTGTACATCTGGTTATTTTTTGTCTCCTTTTCCACAAGTTGAGCGAGTGCATCCTGGATCGATGTGAAGATCTGCTTTTTCTACTTTTCTTCTTGCTCCTGCCTTTCGTCTCTTTAATGCTGTCCCCTTTTAGCCGATGGTCAGTATATCATCAGAGGTCACATGGTCGTAAATGGATTAACACGGGACTATAGATTCATTTAACCAACCTTTGACAGTGTGTACACAGATGCTGTTCATGCAGAAGACAACAGGGCAGCGTATATTATCTATATTGTCTTGTGCTCTGTACTGTTTCTTTCTCTCCTCCCCCTCCTCTTTCGCTTCCCCTTCGTTTTGCACTCGACTTGCCGTCCACATTAGTTTCCTCTCTGTAAAATCCGACGAGCTTTTATCTCACGTCCACTCATGTGAACGGCTGCAGGGGCCTCGTCACACAAAGCCTCTCGTACATATCTTAACACGCAAGATTTTTATTTGTGTGATGGAGACAGAAGGGAGCGTTTGTACTTATTGAGGGAATTTCTGTGGTTTCGTGCACATCCCCTCACACCCAATGCATACTTTGAGTGTTTGTATTTTCTCGTGTGCTACTGTGGGGGAAAGATTTTGGCTCGTTTGCAGACTCGAAACAATCAGATGGTGGCTGAGGTCCATTCATTCATTCCAGAGTGTGTGTTTTTTTAAAGCTTCTGTCTATTAATTAGACCTGAATCCTGCAGGAGCGGTGACTGACTGACAAGACCTCTTATTTGAAGGCCTCTAAAACAGGGGTGTCAAACTGCGGTCCTCGAGGGCCGCAGTCCTGCATGTTTTAGATGTTTCCCTCTTCCAACACACCTGATTCAAATGATCAGCTCATCATCAAGCTCTGCAGAAGTCTGATAACGATCCTGATCATTTGAATCAGGTGTGTTGGAAGAGGGAAGCATCTAAAACATGCAGGACTGTGGCCCTCGAGGACCGCAGTTTGACACCCCTGTTTTAAAACATCAGTTTCACTTCGCTTTTAACATACTTTTGGAGGCCGCTGTGGATCAATTCCAGTGAGTGCCTGAAGACCGATGGGCTCACTGAGTAGTTGAGTCACTCAGTGTTTGTGGCAGACTAACGGTTTGTAAACTGACTCACTGTTTGCAGGCTGACACACTGATTTGTCCACTCCAGCTTTTGATGGACTGGGCTTTAAGAAATGCTTCAAATTTCTTGTGAAGAGTTTGAAGAGGAGCTGCAAGGTGGCTCAGTGGTTAGTACCGTCGCCTCGCAGCTAGAAGGTCGCTGGTTCATGTCCCGGTGAGGACACCCGGGATCTTCCTGCGTGGAGTCTCCATGTTCTCCCCGTGCAGCGTGGCTTCTCTCCGGGTTCTCCAGCTTCCTCCCACACAGTCCAGAAACATATTGAGGTTAATTGGTGATTCTAAATTGTCCGTAGGTGTGAATGTGAGTGTGCTTGGTTGTCTGTCTCTAAGTGTAGCCCTGTGATAGACTGGTTACCTGTCCAGGTGAACCTGCCTTCACCCTGAGTCAGCTGGGATAGACTCCAGCCCTCCTCGCAACCGTAGTGAGGATTAAGCGGTGTATAGATGATAGATGGATGGAGTTTGAAGAGAAGATCAATATGATTCATGTCTGTAGAGTAAATGTGTTGTGAAAATTTGCACCTTTTCTGACATTTCATTACCCAAAAAGCTAATTGATTAATGAATAAAATAATCAAAAAATGTTTTCCCTGAAGCTCAGCATGAACAAATGTCTTATTTTCTACACAACACAAAAAGATGGAAGTAAAGACGTACAGAAACCAGAAAAATATTCACATTTAGGCAGCTAGAATCTGAGAATTTTGACTTTTTACTTCCTGAAAAAAATCCTCAAACCAATTAGTTCATTATAAAAATAGGTGGGGACTCACTGCAGCTAAATTGCAAATTGTGTCAGAAGTTACAGGACATGACTGACGTTGGTTAAATATAGTAAATACATTATAACCCACATTTTTTTCTTTACATTGCTAGTTTTGTACAGAATAAACAAAAAAAATATATAACATAAGTTGATATTCAGGCTTTAGAGGGGTGTGTTTTTGAAAGAGAGATTATCTGTTTTCCTTAACTTCAAGTCTGTATGCTAAGCTAAGCTAACAATCATGTAGCTTCATACTTTGCATACAGACTGTATTGATCTTCTAACGTCTAACTGGAGGCAAGAAAGTGCTTCTCAAAAGACTCTTTTAGAGCTGCAGCAAACAAAAGACCCAATGTTTAATGACTCCAGCTTCTCAGATGTGTTGTTTGGGTTGTTGTGCTTTTTTATTTTTGTTTTTCTGGTGTTTTATCAGCGCTATAAAGAAACTGTTCAGGAGAAACCAATCAGGAAACTTGAAAATATTCATTGGTTACATCTCCATGTACCTTTTAGTGACTTGAGCTTCATTTCAGACTTGCCGCATGCATGTTTGTACAGGTGTTGAATAATTTACCTGCCACTGTGAAGGTTTGTCAGACAAGCAAGAGAGTCTGCGATGTGGTTTGATGTATATGAGGCCATATTTTACAAGCATAGAAAGTTATTGCACATGCGATAGTTTTCCACTGCGTCTGATTACTCATTCAGCCCAATTAAAACGTCAGGGGATGGCAGAAGTTCCCCTTTTGAACGTATGTCCTCACATCCAAAGTGATGACCTCGGATAACTCGGCTTCAAAAAAAAAAAGAGTTATAAATCAGAAGATATTCAGTTTATTATCACATGAGACAAAGAAACAGCATCAGGAAGTGAAGAAGAGTTTGTGTTTTGGTTTAAAAATGATTTAGAATATCAGAAGTGTTGTTTCTGCCAAATGAGTGATCGACTGTTCGAGGAGGTTGTGTTTTGTGTCGCGTCGTGTTAAGTTGTTGGCATGTTCAGTGACTGGTTAGGTGACTGAGAGGAAGTGCAAAGAGCAGATAATAGCAGAGGTCTAGACCGCGGATCTCCTCCCACCCCCTCAGGTGTTTTTACCCTTAAATGCAAAGTGTGGCGGCTTTTCGGGCGACCCAGTAAAAACTCTGGAAAAAAACGAAGTCCCCTTTAGGATCAATGGTGTCACGTGACTTTCAGGAACACATGTGCAGACACAATCGCTCCCCCCTTTCTGCTTCCACAATTCCCAGTCCGTCAGGTCCTCCCCGCCGTCCTGCTCCCGGCTCTGCTAAGTGGATTTCCTGGCCAGCCCTGAGTGCTTTAGTGCGCCGCTCTAATGAGACAGCATTATCTGCACACCACCTGCCAGCCAGCACCGGGCGCTGCTTTATCTGCGAGCGTGAGAGAGAACGTGTTGGACTATTAGGTTAAACTGTGTAATGCAGACAGAGACTGAGCAGAGCGGGCCGCCGGGTCACTCTGTGTCGGCTGCAGACTCTCGCTGATGCTGCTCCGGATCAATTAGGGACATGCAGCCGTCATGGTTCCTCCCTGCCTTTTGTATAATGTAGTTTACAGGCTAACGGGGGGGAACAAGACAGAAGGAATAGATCAGGAGTTCATGGTAAAGCTGCGGAAACATCTGCTACAGCATTATATATCAGCAAAATTGTTTTATTGTTTGCATTTGTAACATTAAAAATGACCCAGAAGCAACCTAAAAAGTGTTAGTAACAAGTCAGTGAAGCTCGATATGATGATTTTCTGTTGCTGTTCCTTTAAAATATCTGAAAAACGAGTAACTTTGGCGTCAGCTTGTTGGCTTAAAGCGCTGTGATTGGCCAAACAGGGGATTGTATTTGCATGTGAACAGTTTCTGCAGTGTTTCTCCTCATTTCTTACTCCTACACATTAACATGCAAACAAAGCAGCACTTGAACTGACACATACACAAACACTAAGTCTTCTACGAGGTCAGATATTTTGAAGGTAGAAGTTCTGGCAGAGCGCTTTACGTTTTAAAGATGTTCTCAGCTAATAACACTTGGCATATGTCAATGTCAACATGCTGTGGTTGTCCATATCCCTGTAATCAGGTTATTGCTGCAGCTGGAATAATTAGTCGATCAATAAATCAGACAGAAACTGTTGAGCTAATGAAATAATTGTTTAAAAGGTTTAGCTTTTCAGTCGTGTTTTATCTCTTTATTATCTTTAGGTTTTAGATCGTTGGTTAGACAGCACTTTGAAAACGTGGTACTGTTTTTGGACATTATTTAAACCAAATTATTAATCAATTTATCATGAAATAGAGTGCATAATTGCAGTTCCAGCTATTGCCATCAGTTCTAAATACTTTGCTTCAACATTTTTCCTATGAGTTTAGTTAAATCTCTGAACGCTCAGACTCATTAGTAAGTGTTGGACAGTTGCTGGATGGCTGAGGGAATGTATTTGTATTGTAGAAACGACTGAAAGCTTAATTAAAGTTTTCTGTGGCTGTTTGTCCTTGTAAACCTTGAGTGTCTCTTTTACGTGGACGTTGGGTTTTTGATGTATTTAATCGCTGGTTTTAATCCTGATTCTAGATCTGAATACTGGTGAACATGCACTCCAGAAGAAACCAGGATGCATGCACAGGTCACATCCTGTTTTCTTTATGCTACTTACTTTCTGTGCAGCATCACATCAGCCAAGTGACGTCTGCAAAAGTGACTGTTGAAGTGATAACGATACACAGAATTTTAGTTTTTACATTATAGAATAAGTTAGTTGAATATACTTGACAATTAAGGTGGAAAAAAATGATGTGAATATATGAATATAGTCCAGACAATGAGTGACCTAATGGCCAAGTGGGCGAGCAACACATGAGCCTACACTTCCCATGATGCAACAGGATAATGTCTCTCATAGGACAGTTTGTAGCTCAGACTTTGTGAAAGTTGTTTCTTCCGTTGAGTCATGATGAGTTCAACTGAACTTGATGTGTAAAGCTGATAAAGTGTTCCTTTACGTAATTCATCTATAATTACCAGTAACTGGTAGATGCGGCTTAGAAAACGTGTAAATGTGAAAACTTTCCTCTGCACCTTAAGATTCATCTTATAAGCATAAATCATGCTGATGTGATCAAAGCTGATGAGGAAGAATCCCACCTGCTCCTCTTCTGTCCTGCTTTTATCTCAGTTAAGAAAACAAAGAACGTATTTTTTTTCTTGTTTGGTTCAGATTGATCCTGAACAACTTTTTATTTCCAAGCCAAACGTGTGAGCGAAGCCAAACCGAAGAGCAGCGAAGGATTCTACGAAGAAGCAGCTAACAGCTACAATACATGCACTCTCATCCAAGTGTTTGTTTGCACACTTTCTATTTGCACAAAAAAATTAAAAAACGAGGGGAAAATGTAAAAACAAAAAAACATGAAGCTGGTGTGTCCATAAAAACAGAGTAGATGCAGTGGAGACAGAAGGATGGAGTGAATGAATCACGTGTGACTTAAACGACCACCGAAAAGACGAAAACACCGGTTTTTATTCCCCAACTCCTGATATTTAAATACAACTCAGAAACACTGATAAAGTTCCATTTTGTCTGAACAAAACAGCTTTTAAAGCTTTCAGCTGGAGTTCATTGTTAGTGATGTTATTTGGACCACGTCATTGTTTATTCTTGCCATCAGGGCAATTGTTGGAATTTGGTGGATTTGTTTTTTTCATGGGACAGATGTGGGTTCCTGGTGCTTTTTAATTTGATGTTTCAGTTTAGAAAATTGTGATTTAATTATGTTTTCTTTGCCCTGAGCAGCAGGTATCCAGTTCAGTTCAAAGCTGACTGAAACAAAAGCCCCCAAAAAACATTTAATCAACAAAAACAAACAACATAAAAAGCAGTCCATGTAAGAACACTCATTGTAAAGCTTCCACTCCATCTTTTTATATATCTTATGACATCTCTGCCCACTTTGCTCCTCACATCAGCTCAGCAGCACTTTCTGAATCATTCCACTTTTTTCTTTTTTAGTCTTCTTTCAGGATTGCTGTGTGACTGCTCTGGATCAGGATATTTACTCTCCAGCAAGGCAGGATTTCTTATCTTTATGACTTGTATGCTAAGAGCAGGGCAGACTAAGAAGCCAGAAGCAGAACACACACTTTACAGTCACACTATCAGAATTCGTCTTGCGGCCGGCAGCAGTTTCCTTTCCATCGGTTCGTGCTTTCAGTTCGGCTCGTTTCCGCTAAAGGCGCATTCACACGGAGCTGCAGTCTGTGTTTAACTGTGGCTTCTCTTCATTCATCCATCCCTCCGTCATCCCCTTCCTCCTCCTCCTCCTCCCATTGTCACACCCGCTTCATTCATAAACGCTCAGCGTGCTCCCTGCAGGACGCACGTTTTAACAAGCTTTGAAGTAATGAGGGCTGAGATAAGAGTCTTATTTCACCGCTGAGGAGGAGGGGGAGGGAGGAGATGATGTTTCTTTGTGACTCTGGTGAACAGACAGGGAGGCAGTCATTTTGCATTTCCTTGCAGATTAGCTTCCTTAAAATATCCCTCCGCACACACACAGTGTTCACCCACACTGCAGCGGCTCGTTATAGTATCCAGTTAACTGCTAACTCTTCTTGTTTCCCTCATATGTATATAAAGTCAAATGTGGGTTCCTCCTGCAGCTTGTGGATTCTTGGAGTTTGTTTGGACAGCATCCACTTAAAGCTCTCCCTTCTTAGTGAAAGCCCTGGACAGAGAATCGAAGCAGAAAAGCTGAAAAAAAAGACTGTTTAAAGCCAGCAGATTGTAGCAGCCAAGAGTTTCCTTCAGTCTGTGGGAACCAGCTGTTGTAGAAGCAGACAGATGTTATTCCAACTAATATAAGAGCAGGATTTGGTGTCAGATCAGCTGATGTGAGGAATCTCTGGGATGGAAAAACATTGTGATGTGTTCGTGTTTGGACTGAATGCTGATCCTCTTCCATGGCGAGACACCCAGGTTACACCCAGGTACGCACCCTGAGCCGACACGTGGTAAGCTAAAGCCACTTGCTGACTCTTGCAGTAGCTTTTTTTTTTTATAGTGCAACATTACCTTATGTAGGTCAGGAAACAGACGTACTCTGCAGCGTGAGGCAGAAGACTGAAATTTGGCGCAAGATCTGGGCTCAGTCGGATCGGATGGTGCAGAAGTTTGTGCGTTTATTTGTTAAAAAATGCTTTGAAAGTACAGTGATCCAGATCTGAATTAATCATCTCAGTTGCTGTGTAAACTTGCCTTCTGAGTGCGTGCCGAGCATTTTAAATCGCCAGGAAAGGAAATGGAGTCATCAAAGAACTCAAAGAAATGAGCTTTTTTTTTTTTCTTCCTCGCTGAACATCAGAAAGATGAAAAGAGCTGAGCAGTCATCTGAGCTGACTCACCTTAAATTCCAAGCTTTGCCCTCCTATCTTGCGCATTGAGGTTAATTCTACACACGTATCAGATGGCTGACGATCAAACAATGTATTCATACAATTTATTTTTATTAAAGACTTTAGTTGCGCAGATCTCCGTATGAGGTTCGGCACTTCCTTCACATCAGCAGTAGCTGCTTGCTTGTGCTGACATGATGTTAGTGTGTGAAGCTGCTTGGAGGAACATGATCATATAATGAATATAAAAGCATTTAAAGTACAAGAGCAGATGTTAATACATTGATGTGAGAAATGTCACTGCCTGAGTGAGGTGACAAGGATCTTGCAAAATTGGATGAAATGAGGAATTAATGACAGATAACTAAAGTGCAGCTAACTGGCCCTGTGGCAGAAAAAACTAACTGTGAAGTGTGTCGTATAATACCATGGGACTGACTGATGGGGTCGTAGCTGTTTGTTAGAGGTGTAATGGTTTTTATCTTGAACTGTTTGGTGCAACCTGTTCACATCAGGATGCTACTTTTAGGAGTCGTTGTATGACTTAGACTGACTTTATTAATCCCAGAGGGAAATTCTGTATTCACCCTTGGGTTAAATAAAGACAGTCTAAGTCATACAGCGACTCCTAAAAGTAGCATCCTTTCGTCCATGTCGGCGTACTTGACTTATAACGAAAATAAGAGCATGTTTCACTCTGACTGGTCCGGCAGCGTCACAGTAGTTCATTGCTGACAATTCCATTAAACACATATTTACTCACACTACATGTTTTTATCACAACCTGTAAACCCTCTGCTCGTCCTTTATGGGTCAATAAGCATTTTACTGCCAATATCTATTTGGACACAATTGATGCTTTTATTTTGAATTGTGAATGTGGGAACTATTGCTCGTGGTGTTGGTTCCGATGGTGCACTTGTTGGAGTTGCACGTTTCATGGTAGGCGCCAGGAGCGGGTAAACTGGAAAGTGGGTATATTAATGAAGACCTCATTTCTGCCTTTTGAAGATCGGGTCAGGCAGCGAGGTATGTTTATGTTTTAATATAGTTTATATGCCTTTATTTTACATTTTTACCACATGGTGTGTTATGTTTGTTTAGTTCGATGGTGGCCAGGTCATTGTGCCAAAGTGGCGAAGCAACGAAAAAGTTGGTGCCATTGCTGAGAAGAGAAATAAACACAAGTTTTTGCCATCAGTAAAAAGAACTCTGTGTTTGTGAACCCCTGAGACGAGGCAGAAGTGATAAAGCATGTGAAGCTCACACTGAACCCCGCTGACGACTCAATTTTAGGTTAGTAGGTTCTGACAAATGAGGAATTTGACTTGTGGTTTTGGTGCGTTACAGTAAACGCTGACAAATACAGAATTTCTTTTTTTAAGAAGGACTGAAATATTTAAAAAAGGAAGCAAGTCAAATAAACAGCAAGTGTAGGAAATCCAAAGAATTTTGCATAATAAAAAAAAGTGAAAGAACTATTTACAATGTGCAGGGATGTGCAAATTACTCACATGAGAATATTCAAACTAAGTGCAATAAAGTTTATTCAAATAAGGTGGCAGCAGGAAAGTTAATGCAGAGGTTGATCTAGAATGTCAGTGCTGGCTTTAGTGGGTAATTTAGTTGTGAATACGTTCTTGTGTGTTTTTTTTTTTTCTTCTTCAAATTTTCATTCATTTAAAAAAAAAAAGAAAAGTACTTGAGTGTACTGTTGTTTCTTAATTCTTCCAGTAGGAATTAGAGCCAGTTAGACAGTTGTTGGTTTAATTTTGTGAATTTTGTTTTCTCTGCTGCACTGAAAACTTATCACACTGCATTTTATCTGCTTATGCACCCCGATTGTGTTGTATTTAAAAAAGCATCTATCTGCTTTGACAGAGAACAAACGGAGCTTTTCTGTTTTCTGCATCTTTCTGTTGAAGCGGCTCGTCGGAGGTTCAGATTAAAGTGTAAAACGACAGACTGTCCGAACCAAGAGAAGGAAGTTTGAGTGGAAGCGTAGAAAGGCAGGATTGTTGAAAAATGTATGATAGTTTAGTTTCAGCCACTGGTGCAGCCTGAGGTCATCGCAGAAGTGTCTGTTTCACGGGATCCTCCACCCGAGTGGAGACAGATGAACAATGGCTGCATGTTTTTAGATTTTATGAACACTCTCTAACCTTTGGTTAATTCACACGCAGTCTGAAAATCGACTTTTAAGTCAGCCAAGCGTAATTGCGGCAGATAAACCATCACGAGGGTCAAAGCTTCATCGAGCCGGGTCGCTTTACTGCCCGTCACACGATTAGCATCTCGTGTTTCTGCAGAGGTCAGGAAGGTGACACTCGTCTCCGGTGCTCGCCACAGTCGCACCAACAAATTCACCTTTACTGTGGACAACAAGTGGCTCAAACGTCGCTTGTAAGTCACTGGCTGAAACAAACAGTCCACTTTACCTTGTGTTTAAACTGTTAAAATGTGAAGAGGAAATAACTTAATGCAGATGTGGTCAAGACGAGCAGCTCTGCCACAGCTGATACGGAGCAGCTACGTACTGTATTTGCATCGCGCCAGACAGGAAGCGTGAGAATAGTTTTAAATAGATTGCTGTGGTTCACGGGCTGATAACTGTGTTTTGTTCTGGTAACGCTCACTGAGTACGAAGGAGGAAAGTCCGCCTGTGCACAGAACATACAATCCACGACACGTAACCTCTGAACAGCATGGAGATAAATTAGCTTCATGTCATATTCTAGGATCTCGGCTGCTCAGTTATGTGATCTGTAAGTCATTAAAAATAGCATCTCAGTGTCCTAATGCCAGTGTTGATGTCTTCATATGTGTTTTGTCCAGCCAAGAGTCTAAAAATATTCACTCAATTATGTCAACAATAAAAGAAAAGCAGCAAATCTTCACAACTGAGAAGCAAAAACACGGTTATTTATTGGGCATTGTTGCTTCAGAAAGAGGTTTTTATATTGTGAGACAAAGATACTGCATGTACTGAATTTTCAGTCAGAGGTCATCCTCCTTCTAGAGTCAGTGTTCAGTCAAATCAGACAACACACAGACATGATGCACATATTTTTAGTTTCAGTATCATTTACACTTTCTTTCTTCAATTTGCATCGTCAAAAGATCCGTTGATGTGTTTAGAATCCTTAAAGAAAGACGCTCTGTACATTCAGGGGTCTTTTGCAAACAGGAATAGAACGGTAGCATCTGATTTGGCACAGTTTGCCTGTTTGCACTTGACTGTGTCTGAAGGCGAAATTGTCAGGGTTATTTTTATTTATTTTATAAGATTATTAGATTATCAATTTGTTTCAGGTTTAAAGAATTTGCTGGTTCCGGCTTCTAAGATGTAAGAAGTTGCTGCTTTCCTGTATTTTGTGACTGTCAACACAACACCTTTGGGTCTCGGATCGTGTTTCTTCACTTTGGTTTGCAGGAAATGTGAGAAATTATGATTCACTTTTTTTTAAACATGTGTCCCCATGAATGAGCCGTCAGACCTGTTTTGCACCAAAATGGATGATGCGCTACATAATCACATCACCGCTGGGTTTGGACTAACATTTGTTGAGGGTCTGCACACTGGACAGGGTGCTGCTGATGTTGAGTAACGCTTGTGTGATTTATTTTTGGGAGCTGTAGCAAAGATAGAAAGACAGATTTACTAACTTATTATTCCTGAGCTGCTGCATCACATTCCCACCACACTGACCTGCTGCATCCTCTGTGATCAAACATCTCATTCACGAACTCTGCCTAGCAACAGCGTAGCCAATCAGCTCGTAGCCGCGGGATGTCAGACAGAAACACGGCTGAAAAGACGGATGGTAATGGCAGATCAGTGCTGCTACTCTTATTGATTTTGTGTGCTCTTGCTTGTCCTTTCATTGTCTGTGTGAAAGGGAGCTCGTGTAAACATCGGATCACATCGACACCAGCTGGCCTCATCTAGACAGTCGCCATTAACTCTGTCGGCTCAATTTGTGAATGTAATTGGGTCTATTTGATGTGATTGTTCTGTTAAATGATGCATGGAGTTGACATTTTTTTTAAATCTCCTCAGCTGCAGTTTTATGTATACAGTCAACAAGACGGTGACTCACTCAGTCGTAGGGTTTGCTCTGAAGCAGGTTTTCAAACATTTAAATGTGCCTCCTCAGCTGCCATCTGTGGTGGAATTACGACAAAGTTCTCCCTGCAAAGGGGAAGATAAACTATTTTTTTTAACCTGTGTTGTTAATTAGGATTGCATTTGCTCCAGCATAATAGACATTTTGTGTATAAAAATGGCCACAAAAAACAGAAGAATGAATCAATAATGGTCACACAAATGCATTGCCTTTACTGCTCACACACCGATCAGGCCACATTCTGAACCAGGAAAACCCCTGAAGGCAAAGACAGATAAACAGTATCAGAAGTAGAATCTTATATGTGTGGTGGTTTCCTTTAGTGCTGAAATAGGTAATGGATTACACAACCAAAAATGTATTGCTGTGAACAAGTTTTATAAATAATTTATCGAGTAAAATCCTTCAATATTTGCTGAAATATGACAATGTGCTGCTCTTCTGTCTTGTATACGGTAAAATGTTGGCGTTTTGAACTGCTTGTTGGACAAAATAAGCAACAAATAAACATTTCAAGTGAAGCTGTGATGGTTGTTTTTCACTATTTTGACATTCTATTGACTAAATTTATAAATTGGAAAAGCTCCAAGTTCAATAAATGTACACTAAGAATATTGGTGGTGGCCCATTTCAGACACATTTCCTTATTAGTTGTGTTAACTGTGTAGTGTGAGAAATGCAGCTGTATCTCACCCTGTGTTTGTCTCTTTCTGTCTTCAGTACTGGATCAATGAGTTCACCAGCTCTCTGGGCATAGGAGTCTTTCACTCAGGGATTGAGATCTATGGAAGAGGTAAGGTTACCCAGAAATCTGACACCACCCACGTCAGGGCATCCGCCCGAGGGTGCTGTTTCAGAAAGGATGCTGCTTTTATAGCTCAGAACACATAATGCATACGTCACTGTGTTTCACTCCAAAAATATCCGTCTATAAACGTGTTATATGTCACAGAGAGGCTTTTTTGTTTTGTAACACGAGCTGCTCCAACATGTGTTCCTGCTCTGTGTGTGTGTCCAGAGTTTGCCTATGGCGGACACCCGTACCCATTCTCAGGGATCTTTGAGATCACGCCAGGTGATGCAACTGAACTCGGCGAGACCTTTAAGTTCAAGTAAGTGGATGTTTGGTGTTTATATGAGATGCACAAGCACAGGTGTGTCTCCTCAACGTTCATCTGTCACACTCGTCGCCCACTGCACAGACAACTCGTGAGCTGGTTTCATTGAGAGCCTGATAGTCAGTAAGCTCAGCAGTCAGTTCATCAGTGTGTCAGTAGCTCAGTCACTCCTAAGTCTGTCAGTCTATCAGTTAATTGACTCAGTTGTCAGTGAACTAGCAACAGAGACAGCCAAGTCCACCAGGGCTTAGCTAAAGAATGGGGAAAAAAAACACTCAATGGTAATTAACAAATGAGTAAATTGTGATAAATGGATCTGTTCTAAATAAATAGACAGAAAAAGAATGATATTTTATTTATCCGGCATCCAGTAGCTACAAAAAATGACTCACAATAAACACACAATAAGAGTTAGCCTGTATGAAGCAGCTTTACTAACCTGAAGCACAAGTTATTAAAAATGTCAACAACACATATGGAGACTGTGCAATAGTGGAACAATAGTAAATGAAGTGACTTTGAGTACACAGCAAGAAGGGCGAAGGCTCTGCAGTGAAATAAAGCAGAAACATAGAGCAGAGCATTAGTACTCGGTGTCCCCCCCGCCTCTCCTGGGAAGAGTTGAAAAGCCTAATAGCTTTGGGGACAAAGGATCTCTGAAGTCCGTCCACTGAGCAGCTCAGTGACTGCAACACAACCACTGAACTTACTGTTTTCCTGTGGTGGTGTGCAGCAGGTGACCGTCATTGTTCGTGACAGAAAGCTGTTTACAGAGTCCAGCTTCCTGCCCGGAGCATCTCTCTTCTTAATGCTGCCTCGACAGCCACTAGAGCAGAGAAAAGAAACTGGAAACCGTGCACTGGTACAACAGCAGTTTAGTCTCCAAAAGAAATACGTCCTCCAATAGTCTACCACCATCCACTCGTATTCAGCTGCAGGTGGTTTGAGTGGCGCCATGCCCGCTGCCCCGCAATGTCTGTGTCGTCTGAAAACTTGTGTAGAGACAACAGGGCAAAGCACAGTCCCCAGTGGTTCTGGTGCTGCTCACTGCCCTCTCAGATGCTCTCAGTGTGACTTACTGAGCTAGTGAGGGAATCTGTGATCCAGGTCAAAAGGTGGAGGTCCACCTGCATCCTGGCCAGCTTTTCTCTAAATAAGACGGGCTGAAAGCACTGAGGAAGTCCAAAAACAAGATGTCATGGTGCTTTTTTATTTGACAGTAGGCCTATTGGAGGTGGCAGAGGATGGTATCTACACTCACCTTCTCTTGGTAGGCAAACTGTGGAGAGCCCAGTGCACTGGATTATTTGCATCAGCCTTCATCTGCACAATCACCCAATCAGGCTGCAGCAGGGTATCGTAGGAACCATGTAGGGCCAAAATGAGGATTAAAAAACTCACATACATGGGCGCCCCTGCAGCTCACCTGGTTGAGCGGGCGACCCAGAAACAGGGGCTATAGTTCCCCGGTGCGGCGTTCGTGGGTTCGACTCTCGCTCGCGACGGTTTGCTGCAGGGTCTCTCCCCATTCTTCTCCTCCCTTTCCTGTCTCACTCTCTCACTGTCCTGACTAATAAAGGCAAAAACGCCAGAAAAATAATCTTTAAAAACAAAAAACAACAACTCACATACATGTACTCAGGATGGTCAGCCCTCTGCACAAGACGAGGAAACTATTGGAAAAGCTGAATAAACAGCAGAGCGATATCTGCTGCAAGATGTGTAGATAACCTGTTCCAACAAAAATGGAAACACAACATGAACACAACAAACCTTTTCCACCATTTGAAAAGATACCATCTTGCTGAGAATACACAGAGAGAGCCACAAAGTCTGCACTCGTAACCTGAGGGGACAAGCTCGCTAATAAGCATCTTGTGACAAAATAAGTTTCTTTCCTCTTATTGATATTAAATCTAGATTGAAATAATTACCGATATTGATCAGTAGTGGCACCTATTTGTGCATCAGCCAGTGCATTAACGTTCACCTCAGCAATCGTGACACATTCTGATTTGCCCAGGAAGCTCATTTTTTGTCGGACATTACATAGATTTCTGCCAGTGATCGCTAATTTCCTGTCATGCATCTGAGGTTTTTACATCTGACATCTGCTTGTAAGTCCATCTGAAGCTGAGACAAGCAGCCTCTAAACAAGTTCAGCTCCACCACTGAACATCTAACTGTTCATCACATGCCTCCAAAATAAGATTGTAAGTGCGATCAGTGACGAGTTGGATGTGTCACAGATTTACAGCGACCGGGTTACTACAGTGTAATCATGTGTAAAACTGGTGCACGTAAACACACGGAGTAATCCAGTCAGTCAGCTAAGTTATGATCTGCTGAATGCACCCAACACCTTGATGCAAGCACCATAAGCTTGTCTCAGTGTTTGGGTCACAAGATACTCCCTAAACCAAACAGGAACAGTCAAACTATCATCAACAAACGGTCACTTTGTTTGTGAATCATGAATTTGTTTATTATGCAAGCCAGAGATTTCCAGGTCTGCTGTGTGTATCCTGCACAGAGGACTACCGGTTACTGCTGCTGCATGGAGAAAACACAGAGTAAACACACGTGGGTAGCATGTGACAGACATTTTATAATTTCACAGTGTTTTTCTCGTGGTTCTCGGTCGCTGACTTGGACCGAGTCAAAGTGAGAGAAAACAGGATGGAGCAGAAACAAAGTGTAATTTCTCCTCAGTGTTCATGTGACAGCGACATGTGAAACGTTGGAGACTAAAGGGGGAAAAACTGCAGCATGAAAGAGTTCAGTTTGATGCACATTTGCACATAAAATGCAGTACAGTAAAGCTTTCAAGCAGCTATAAGATTCCAAGGTTGGAATGTTGTGTTTGTGTCATTTGAAAGGCTAAAGGCTTGTGGTGTTTGTGTGTTGGAGTTGGCAGTGTATCGTGCTGCGTTTGTGATATTGTTTCCCTGCGCATGAGCAGATGAGGTGGAAAAGAACAAGCGGCCAACTGTATAAAAACTCAGCGTGTTATTTAGTCAAATCAGAGGTGAAAATAAGTAGATGTATCTGTAAATGCGAGACGTTTCTTTCGCCCGACTGCAGTGCGGTTTTGTCAGATTTTCGCTGCAACTGAATCGGCGTCGGTGAAACAGTAGAGCACCCAGCGAGTTCAATATGTTTAGTGTGTCTGTCTACCCAGAGCTCCTGTGCTGCCGTGCATTACTTCTGCTCTAGTTGATCTGCCCTGTGGCTTTACGCAGACTCTGCCTATCAGACACACACACACACACACTTTCTGTCTCCATGCAGGCCACTAGACCATAAGTGTGGATCATCTGGGACAAAATGCCGGCATATCATCCACGGCGACACGTCCTCGTCGATGAGCAGACGGAAATCATCGTATTTTGTGACGTGATGTAAAAGTGTGAAGCAATGCAGGAAATGAGTAACGACTCTAAACACATTTAAACTGTCCCCAAAGGATAAAAAAACAAAAAGACAAAGAGGATCGATGGCAGCTGTAAAATGATCTTGCTGTTCTTCATAAAGCAGTTTGTCACGTCTGGAAGAAGTCAGAATTATTTATATAAATAACAGAAATCCATCACTTTAGTAGAGACAGTAGGAGCCAACCATGTAAGGGCAAAAATAATATTCCTTTAATGTTTTTCTGTTCTCTGACGGATTTGGCAAAGTCTGTAAAATGCAAAAATGAATTGTTTAAACTTGACGAATGCAACCTGTTAAAGAGCCCCTATCATGCACACACACAGATTTCTAATTTTCTATTTTTGGGCTCTACTAGAATAACTTTACTTGCTTTAATGGTGAAATAACGCACCATTTTTCACATACAGTATATTGCTGCAGTCCTTCTGTTTGAAACGCTATGTTTTAGCTCCTGTCTCTTTAAGGCAGGGATGTCCAATCCTGGTCCTCGAGGGCCACAGTCCTGCATGTTTTAGATGTTTCCCTCTTCCAACACACCTGATTCAAATGATCAGCTCATCATCAAGCTCTGCAGAAGCCTGATAACGATCCTGATCACTTGAATCAGGTGTTTTGAAGAGGGAAACATCTAAAACATGCAGGACTGTGGCCCTCGAGGACCAGGATTGGACACCCCTGCTTTAAGGTCTCGCTTCCTGAGAAGCCCAGTCTGCTCTGATTGGTCAGCCGGTCCAGCAAAAGCAATGAAAGTAACCTATCATAACCCCAAATGTATTATTATAGGAAAAGAGTGAGAAAATAATGGTGGACGACGAGGATGCTGCTCAAACTAGCTGAATGCAGCTGTGTTACATGATGACATCATTAAGTAACAGAAAGAATAAGGCTGCACAAACGTGGCATTTCAGACAGATAGGAAGCTGTATAAAAAGTGTGCAGATGTTGTATATGCAGAAAAAGCCATAAAACACATCCAAGAAGTGCTTGACACCCTAAATTCTCCTTTTGTTGTGTTGTGTCTTTTATTTTTCTTTATTTGATTGTGGTTTCATTCAGATTCTCATGTCTCATAAGTTGCTGTTTACTTGTGCATCACTTTGGTTCAACTCCTGTTGTTTTAAGTGCACTTAATAAAAGATATTTGACTTCACTTGACTAAATTAAACTGGAAAAACCCAAATGTGGGCTCTTTAATGAGGCGTAAGTTGATGAGGTTTCATCATTAGACGATCAGCTCCCTTTAAATGATTATATAAGACGACCACATCCTTTATCTGAGGGCACTTCACAGAATATGTCAACATGGAGTCAAAAGAAGAATTTCTACATAAAAATCTGTGTAAACACCCCACCAGATATATATGTAATAGATTGGAGGATAATATATCCTCAGCTCTGTACAGCAGACGATTACACCAGCTTTTGTACAGTCAGTCCCGAACCAATCATTTTGTTTCCAAAGTGTCTTTTAAGGCTGAGAAAATTTCTGAAAGCCACAAATGATCCTAAATCACCCGTAGGTGCCACTTAAGACAATTCTGTTGAGCAGTTGTTGCTTGAGGCTCACTGATTGTGCAAAAGAGCTTTGAGACAGAGACGCCCAGACGTCTCTTTCGGTGTTTTCTTAGTGAGTAATAACTTTGACGTCTTTACCTCCACTTGTCTCTGCAGAGAAGCCATAGTCCTGGGCAGCACAGACTTCACAGAGGAGGATGTGGAGCGGATCGTGGAGGAGATGGGGAAGGAGTACAAAGGCAACGCCTACCACCTCATGCACAAGAACTGCAACCACTTCTCCTCAGCACTGTCAGAGGTGGGCACAAACATCCTATCAGAACACATCGCATAGACCGGCGTTTGGTTCCCCAAAACGTTTTTAGCTTCTGTCTTTGGTAGAAGA
>NW_007579222.1:0-28540 GCF_000690725.1 Stegastes partitus
CTCTGTGCACAGCTAGCTAGCGTTTTTGGGAAAATCGATAAATTGCAGCTTCTACCGACGTGTTCGGGTAATCAAAGGAGCTGCAGTAAATTGCTTATTGCTTTTTATTTCAAAAGCTACAAGCTGGTATTTGAATTTTGCTAATTCGTGAACAATGTTAACAACCCAGAGTGGAGACTAGAGGCTGCTCTGTGCACAGCTAGCTAGCTAGCAACTACAGATTGTAGCGTCTACCGATCGTATGCACGTAGGACGTCTTTAAATTGTAGCTTCATTAAACAACCAGGGTTACACTCTCCACTTGGAAATTGCACGAGAAACACTGAGATATGCTAAAGCAGCCATCGGTGTGCTTTTATTGCTGATTGCAGCCAAACGTTTGCATGTTTGGCCCAAAGAGGAGTCTGAAATGACGATTACATACGACCGTGTTTCTAATAAAACCAAAGAAGAGCTGCTTTTTACGAATTTAAAACACAGAAAGAGACATTTATCTGCAGCTTTTGTCTTGTTTACAGTCATTTGCACACATACATACATACATAAACATTAAGGATTGTTAGAAATAAGAGCGATGAGGAATTGTTTAGATCCCACCTCAACGCTGTTTGTGTGTGTTCAGTAAAAGCTGCATCTTGTAGGACGTCTCCCTCAGTAATAGACTGTTTTTACCTGCGAGTGCAGTGTTTTCATTCCCGCGAAAAAGCCACATAAACAAACCGATTTTCTGTAAATCAAGGCGACTGTAGGTAAACTCATTGTTATTAATCCCCGAGTCTTTGCAAGTATTTCTGACGGCGCCTTTAAAGACTCTTTAAACGTCTCCGCGGCATCCCCGGGGAACTTTAAAGTCACATCAACCGCCGCTTTTATGAGCCCTTCTCCGAGCAAAACGGATGACATTGAGCGCGCCGAGATCCAATATTCTCCGAGATGAGTGTACATAAAGACCAGTGCTCGTCTGCGCCCGCTTATTTGCTCTTACAAGTATTAGTTTTTAGTATTAGATTCGCTGCTCGGCATCTCGTTTTGAAGTTAAAGTTTCTTTTTTTGGAGGGAAAAGTTGGAACAAAAGCAGATTTCTCCTCACATCCACAGAGTTCATTAGCCGCCTCATAATCTGCCGATGTGGCGATATCAAAAAAATAAATAAAAATGTGAACCAACAAGAAAAAAAAACCACCAGAAGCAGCGAGCCTTTTCCTGACACGCCATTAAAGCGTGATGCATGGCTGTTGCTGCGAGTGCTCCGTCTAAGTTTTTCCAGTTGAAAGGTCAACGGCGAGACATGACAGCGCTGCGAAATGGTGCGCTGTACGTTTTCTGATTCGCCTCCCCGTTAATATCTGTCACGTTGAGCAAGGTGTGGAGGCTCGGCTCTGACACAAGCTTTTTTTTTCCTCCAACGTTGTGGAGCTGCACCATCTTAATTGACATAACCTGTTTATCTGTAATAGTCCTTGAGCTCCTGTAACCTCACAATAAAACACCCCCCCGCTCATTTTTTCCCACCCCTTTTATCTGCAAAACCAAGTTGTTATCGCAATATATGAAGCGTCGGCCGCTATCTTCCATCATGACTACTTCTAATGGCTTTTAAAGTAGTTACCTGCGAAGTCCTGACATTTATTACGATCATTTTCGAGGACCGACGCGGCACAAAGGTCTGCTGCTATCAGGAGGCGACATCATTATGAATTATTGTTTGTGGCCAAGGTAGAAAATTGTACTTTGTGGCTCTGTTTCCCCCGTGATAAATCAACCAGTCACTTTTCACATCTCGGACTCTGAAAGCTGCTGAGCGTAGGACTTTTCCTCCCCGCCCTCCCCCGTCCCCACTTGTTTATCCATTTTCCTCTCGTGAAAAAGCTTCCTGCAGGTTGTTTGCTGCAACAGCCGCTTTCCACCATTCCTCAACCCGCAGCATCTTCGCTCATTCCTGATTATTAGCGCCGGGGCATCAAATGTTTATCCTAACGGCACGTTCCTGCTTCCCGGAGAGGAAAAAGAAAGAAGAAGGAAAAAAAAGAAAGAAGAAGTGACAGGGAAGTAACTAGACAAAGAGAGGCGGTATTTGTCAGGTGCTATCAGATCGCTGTTAACACGGTTCCTGGACTGTCTGTTAGCTTCGGGAGAATGAGAGGTGAAGCAGCACAACTTTATCCCCGACTGCATCTCCTCTGGTAAAGTAATCCTCTGTGTGGCGGCGGCGAGATAAGGCCGCCACACTCGCTCAGAGCCTCAGCCGAGCAGAGTCGGGGAAGGAGTCGGCCGTCAGCGCCGCGGCCGTCATCGCTCACCGAGAGCGGCCCGAGTCTCCGAGTGCCACACTGATCTTCTGTCAGAGTCAGGGTCGACGAGTCGCAGCAGAGGGATGGACCGGAGAGGAGGAGGAGGAGGAGGAGGAGACGGATGATAGCGGGAGGAAGACCTGGAAGAAGAAACAAAAGAAGGGAAAGAGAGAGGAAAGAAGACGAGGAGGCAACAAAGACGGCCGAGGCGACATCTGAACACGTCCGAATGAACGCTTTGCTCGAATTTATGCAAAATTCACAACAATCTAACGGACATGCAACACCTCAATAGGGACGCACTTTAAATGCTCGAAGCGATTTAGGGAAGGTTTCCCCACATTGCAGCACCAAGTTTGGTCCAAAAAAGCAGAATTTGCTTCCAAAATCTCCCTAAAATAACCTTCTCATCCACTTAACCCGACAATTTCTCATCTATTACGAGCTGAAATGTCCCAAAAAATGTAATAATTTAACTAAACAGGGAAAATCTGTAAAATAATGGTACGTTTTCAAAAAAATTACAGTTAAAGATTCATTTTTCTTGCAGTATAAGTAAGAAAAGTAGAGTTATCAGGCCAGTTACATTAAATTACAGATCATATCTTGTAAAATCACAGAAAAAAAGCCCATCAATTTAAGAAAAGCGACAAAAAACAGACCAAAACTGGACATAATGTTTTACACTCTAAGTCTGAGTGTTTCCTCTGTTAACCCTCTGAGCTTTTAAACCCACAGTCAGGTCTGACAGGCTCGTTTCCTTTTTTCTTTATTTTTAAACACTAAAATAACAGTTTATCAGAGCAAGAAACTGTAAAAACAGAAAGAATGATCACATTTTGAACTTTTTCTGCACGTTTTCCACTTCTGTCGGTAAAATAAACCAAATCTGTGCTTAGAATCGTGATATTTAATCAAAATTGCAGACGAATATGAAGCAACGAGAGGAAAATAAAACGTGTTTAATCAATGAGATAAATGCAGCACGGTTTAGAAAGGTGAACAGAATACATCCAGCACGGTGAAACACCTTCCTACAGCTGGTGTGGAACGTAGAAGCAAATTAAATTACATTAACAAGCAAATAATCAAAGAAATTTAACTTTCAGACTTATTTTTTAGTGTTTTTTTTTTTACTTCTAATCATTGTTGTTTTGTTTACATTGAGGTGCAGGAAGAAAGATGTGACGGGGTGTATAAAAAGAACGTTTAGAGGGTTAAATATCTGCATTTATTCATGTGAAAAATAATTTTTACTCACTTGTGGAGATCAGAAAGTCACGGCAGAGTCTTAGTTTGTCACCTGCAGGTATTCATTTGTGTGTTGTGTGTGGACTATATTGTGTATCTCATGTCTGGAAACATGGAAAAGTTAAATAAGAACAAACACAGAGAGAGAAACGAGGAGAAAACACAAGTTTAGAGAGGAAAAGTGAAGGGAGAGAGGACAAATTAGAGTTGTGGAAAGCAGGAAAAAAGATGGATGATGCTTGTTGTGAGGAAACTAATTGGGAGACGAACTAATAAGAGAGTTGTAGGAAGTTTTTGGGGAAGAAGAAGAAGAAGAAGGAGGAATTTAATGCATGAGGAGAACGAGGAGGAAACAGGAGCTGCTGCAAACGAGCGAGCGTCGCTACAAAGAAGGTAATTAACAGTAAGACAAACCTGGCCTCCCCTCACCGCCGCCGCCACCTTCAAACGCAGCGCCGGCGGTTACGGCCCGGCATCACCTTGATGTGCTGCTGCTGCTGCTGCCGCGGCGACGGGCTCCACCTTCTCTGGATGCTGATCGCGGCGCCGCTCGGCAGCCCGATTAGGACGATTAATATTAATGGGCCGGCGGTCGGCGGGAGCTGATCAGAGCTCTCGGCTGACTGGTTCCCAGCGTGGCGCCACACCTTGCTGTAGGTGACTGTCAGGTTTGATTACGGGCAGATTAAGGGCTCTCTTTCCCGCCGCCGTTGTTCGACATACTCAGATAAGCTGCATAAGCGCCGGGCGATTATTCACTGTCAGGGAGAGTCGAGAGGTGAGGCTGTGAGGTTTGACAGCGCCGGCGATTGAGGCCGCGCGCACATTTCCAGTCGTGGAGTTTTTAATTACAGCAGCAGGTGACGGGGAACCGGCTGTTATTGGAAACGCTGCTTAGCTGCACCTGGAAGTACAGGAGGAGTCACCAAGGACGCTGTAGAAAGGCGCCCTGACATGTTTGTTGGGTTTTTACTCCATTAAATGACCCGGTTTCCTCGGGTCTGACTACTTACTCAGTATCTGGAGGTGGTTTTCTACTGGAAGAGCTTCCACAACAACAACAAATATTAGCTGTGGAGAATTTTACGTCCATGCTGCTCGACATCCAGGAAGCAGAAAAATGGCGCTTGTTTTCTTCTCCGAGTTTAGCTAGTTAGCATCAAGATCAGTTTTTAACGACTACCTACAGAAGAACTGCTTCTATGTTCTCGAATTTGAAAAACCAAGTATATCAATAGTTAAACAAAACAAAAAAATCTGAAAAATAACAGTAAATTTTCTCCCAAAAATGTTTTTACAGTGTAAGTAGGGAAGCCTGTTTAATTAAGATTCAATTTAAATGACAAATAATGTCTCGTAAATTACAGAATAAACTGTATTAATTTTAAACACATGCAAAAAAAAAAACTAAACAGGCCAAAACTGTGAATAATGTCCACGATAGAAGTCTGAAGCTCATTTTGTGGGAGTTTTTCTTCTCAGTTTATTATAAACCATCTGGAAACAGAATCTAAGAATCATCAGATTTATTAACTTTCATTTATTAACTTTAACTAATTATGTATGTTTTCTGGTTCCGTTGGTAAATTTAACCAAATCTAATCTCAAAATTGTGATTTTTCAGGGAAATTTACCTGTTAAATATCCTGTAAAAAAAAAACAAAAAAAAACAACAGGAAATCTAGCCGGAATAAATGTGTTCAAAATAAGGTTAAATACTGTCATAAAAACTGTAAAAATGGCAGCAAATATCTGCTAAGTAATGGCATGTTTAAACCTTATTTAGATATAATGCAACTGTTATTTTGTCATCACTTACTGTAGTAAAAGAACAAATTACTAAAAGTAAATGTACAGATTTTTTGTGTTTTTTTTAACAGTAATTTTCTGAAAAATTAAGTCTAATTTTACAGATTTTCCCCATTTTGTTAAATTACAAATATGTAGTAAATTTACTAAAAAAAATACTTGTACTCGGTATAATTTGTACATGTTGACTGTAATTAAACAGGCAAATACTATTAAAAAAAAAAATGTCCACACATTTTTATTATATTTATTATTTTATTATATATATATTATATTTTAATCTTTTTATTTCTACAAATAATAGTTTAAGGGGGATAAAAATCCCTTTCACTGTGTATATGCTGGCAAAAAATATGATTTTCTTCAGATATTTGCCATTATTTTTTAAAGAAAAAATATGTATTTTAAAGACTGAAAAATGTAAAAATAATTGTATTGTTTTGTTAAATTACTGAAGCTAACTTGACTTTAAATAAATAATGTCCAAATTTATTCTGTATTTTTTTAAATAAATGGTCATTTAACAAACCAGATAAAAGTCTGTAAAATAACAGTTAATAAAAAAATTACAGTAATAAAAGTCAAAGAAAGTTTAGTTTTAAAACAACTAATGCAGAAATGATTTGAGTTTAAACTCCACTTAATATGAAGTTGATGTAATTACCGACATTATTGTGTCAACGCAGCTCATCAGAATAATGTTTCTACGTACATCAGCCACGTATTTAGCTAATTAATTGGTGGGAATCGGTCCCCTGGACAACTTCTGGTTCTGAGAGAGGAATCGTGAAGCTGCCCGGCGGTGAGCAGCAGCATCAGGCCGTTATGCTAAACAGCCTTCTGGGGCTTCTCCAGCGATGCAGTGATGGATGGAGCCGCTCGGCCAAAAAGGTAAAAGTGTCTCCAGCGTGGAGGGCCGGACGGAGGCGGGCCGGCCTCCTCCAGCAGCCGTCGGCCTCATTTGTAACGCGTTTAAAGCTGATTCAGCTCCTTCACATGTTGCTGCTGGATCTTCTGTGATTTGTGGATTCTTCTCTGGGCAGGAAATGAGGAGCTGGAATGGGTCTGCATCAGTGTGAGCATCAGGAATAGAAACAAAAGTACAGTTTAACAGTAAAAACATGAATAATTTGTAATCTGTGCAATAGTTTTAATTTTCTAGCCACCGAGCAATGTCAGGATTTTCAAAATAAGATAAAATAAACTTTTATTGATTTATTTTTGGGGACATTTGCAGCAAAACAGAACAAAAAATTATACATAAGTCTTCTGATGTTGCACAGATTCGTACATGAGGAGATGCTGCACAGGTTTGATCTAAATCACACAGAGTAATATCAGTATTTTCTACTTAATATAGAGAATAAACGAGTAGATTTCCTGTTTATTTTTCAACCAACGTCACTAAATTTTTGCATAATCTCCCCTCTTTAAATATAGTTTGATTCAAATCTTCTAAAACTGTTTTTCTATCATTTTTTGTGCTTTTTTTTTTTTTTTTGCTTGTTACTTCCTCCAAGATCAGTAAAAGAGAGCAGAATTATATCTTTTTTTTCTTCTTTTTTTTTGTATTTCACTCTTTTTCTGCTGATATTTTTGCTAAACCAAACCGTAAACCAGCTGCACGTCATGTCATGAACATGTTCTGTTAAAGAATAATGTGTGAAAAGCAGATTATGATGTTAAATAAGTTTATAAAAAAACAATTGCAGGAACATTTTTAGTTGAATCTCAGTGTTTCTGATGAAGAACTTGTCTTGGAATCGTCACATTCTTACATTTTCTTCACCTTTAAACGGATCCACTGATAGTTTTCTGTTACATCTATGAGTCGATGCAGACAGGTACCGGTTCTGCTCAGGTTCTAGCCTCTTTAACACCCGCTGACCTGCACCGCTTTGGTTCTTCTTCACTTTTTGCACAACCAAACTGTGAAACTGAATCGTATCCAATCCGCCGCAACGACCAAAAACCCACCCAAACCTTCCCATTAGCAGAAACAGGTTGGATCTTTTGCGGTAGATAATGTGTGAGAAACATCCCAGGTTATCGAGTTAATGCCCATTTCTGAGCGGAATTAGGCGGTAATTACGGCGGCGGCGGCGGCGGGTCGTGTTGCGGCGGCCGGCATTAATCACGTGCATCATCAAACCTCCTCTGAGAGCCAATCGGGTGTCAGATTGCTTTGGGAGTAAAGAAAACAAGGCCGATGCAGGAAGGTGCTCGCCGCCTCATCCGTCTTGTCCTCGGCGGCGGGGGGGCGGCCGCCCGACCTCCGACCTCTGCAGGGGGCTGCAGCATCCATCACCACGTGTTAGCTAATGCGCTTAACTAGCTGCCTCCGCTGTCGGGCTGCGGCCGCCGCGGGGTTCGACTCCAGGTATCCGGCTCTCTGAAGGGATCCCGGCGTGAAAAACGAGCAGCTGCTGTCGGTTCAGGTGTTAAATGGGAAGGTTTTAGAAAGGAGGCACGTAGAGGATGAAAAACCCAGGAAACAGCATCAGGCTTTTCACAATAAAAGCTTAAAGTTTACCTGCTATCATTTTTAGAAGGATGTCATGATTCCCTGTTTGCCTTCATGTGTGGAGACGTCAGACTGTTGCTGATGGACAACAAGAACAGAACTTTGACCAACCACAAATCATGGTATCATCTGAAAAAAAGAAGCTAAAATTCATCATTTATCAAAGCCTGAACTTTTCGAGACCATAGTTTAAGAACTACGGTCGTGACTCGATAATCCGACCCTTAACAATCTGAAAACCTTGCTGTCCGAATGATTTTTAGGAAAACCCCCATTAAAAAACAGCCTTAACATAGCGACAGCCTTGGATTCTGACTCCAACATGACATTTTATGTCATAAATAAGGGTAACGTCGTATTATCTGACTGAACAACCGACAGATTTACTGACCTTTGATGTCAACTGATGAGCCAGTGCACCGTGAATCCAGCGAAGTGTCGTGTTCTAACAACACACTAGTTATTATAACAACTATAAACAATAAATATTAACAACTAATGAGCCTTCCAGCATCAAGCCCTCCTCGCATCTCGACCTCCGTCTTGACAATCCGACAGCCTTGCTATCCGACATTTAGCGTCGGATTATCGAGTCACGACTGTACTCGTCGGTGACGTCCGTTCAGGAAACTTCACCAAATCTAAGCTTAAAATCGTAATAATTCAGCTAAATTTGCTTCATTCTTCACGTCTCATTTTTAAAAATGGACAAAAATGAACCGTTTTCACCAGATTCCGTTAAAATAAACTTTAAAAATTAGTAGTTTTTCGACACAATTAGTGACAGAACTGCGACGAACTGTAACAAAAATTCTGTTGGTTGAATTGTGATTCCACAAAGCAGAGAGGAGACACGTATGAATCACTTTTTTACAGTGTTGGTAGCTTTTTTTTTTTCTATTTTTGCAGCATAAAAAGTCAAAGAAGTTCAACTACATCACTGGAAAACAAACCTTGCATTTGTTTCTGATCTTCCATCAACAATACACCATTTGTAAGCACTTTAGGTAACTTTAAACAGTTTTATCCACTAAGATAAAGTCAAGTTGAATCATGATTTTAAAAGAAAATTAAATCAAACTCCAACTATTTTGATGGTCACAAGTTGGTCTGAGGACATTTTAAAGTCAGAAAAAGTCTAAACTCTTGATTTAATCTTCTTAAAACTAAACATTTTCTGTTTTCTTTTCCCCTCTGTGTCAGTAAACTTTGTGTTTTGGACATTTTTCACCTTTTTATAGACATTTTATTGACCAAGCACCTAATTGATTAATCAAAAAAGTAACATACTGATTAATTAACAATGAAAACAATCATTAGTTGTCGCCTTAATTTAAAAAAAACATCATGGTTGTTGATAGAAAGCATGTTTTTAGTCATAAACGTGGCCACAAGAATAAAAAAACCTAAAATTTAAGTCACATTAACACTCGAGCAGGTCAATCAATCAGGTTAATCGACGCTTCTGTAATCAGACAAACAGCCACAGATGCTGCCGCCGTAACTTGGTCGGCTGATATTTTCCCGGATAAACTTCTCGGCGGCGCGATGCTACTGTATGCTCAGAGGACTTAATTGATTGTGTGCAGTTTCAGTGGCTTAGCATCTGGCGCTCGTGATAATCCCCCTTCTGTCCTGCATCAGTCGGACGTATTGATGAAGCACTCAGGGCTGTAGTGCTACATTTACTCGGCACATTAGCCCATTACAGTTATGGGCAGACAAGTAAGTAGAGACTCTTTACCTGAAGAGGGATCATTTGTGTGGAGAGAAGCAGAACGGGCGGCGCTGTGTCGAGAGAAACCACGACTTTCAAAGGAGATAAAAGATAAATCACGACACAAGTACAGAGACGGAATCGCCCACTTCGGCTTCACCGCGACGCTTTTTAGTTGTTTAGCAGCAGGTTGGAGGAGATTACTGAGAGATAAGAGGCAGGAATGAACGAATAACGTCAAACCTGATCGGAGCTTCTCCTGTTTTATAGCCGCTAACATCTAACTGCCAAAAATAATTTAAAATGTCAATATTATAAACAATATTTAGCATTTTTCTGATTGTGGAAATTGTTTTTTGTTTTTTAAATAAATAAATTCCTAATATAATAAATTAATCTGCCTCTTTACCATCTTCATATTTTAATAGATTTGCATCATTTTAAAAAAGTAATTTATTCAATTACAGATAATATTTGGTAGCTCTTAATTTTAAAACAACAGGTCCAAACTGTAAAAAAAGCCCACATCAAAATTCTCTATTTAAAAAAAAAATTAGTTTGTTCCTTTCCCAAATTTGAACCCTGAAGTTCAACTTTTTAATGTTTAGAAATCAGCAAAAACTATTATTATTTACACACTTTGACATCATTTGTAAGAAAAATTCAGGATATTAAATACTGAAAATCTAGTAATTTATATGTTGACTATCAAAATAAATAAATGGATAAAAAGGAACAGGCCCAAAGTGTAAATAATGTCACTTTAATTTTTTATTTATTTTTTTAATAAAAAGAAAAATAGTAATTTGTTTACAATGTGTGACTGTAAAATGACACCATTTACTGTGTTTGTGAACCAGTTAGAACTCATCATTTTACAGATATCAGCTGTTATTCTCACTGTTTTTACAGTTTTTGGACATTTCACAGCTTTTAACGTATTTTTTTGTGGCACCGTTGCTGCCCGATTTTATATCATGTCAAATATCTGTAAGATAATTGTGTGTTTTTGCTGATTTAAATACAGTAAAGGAGTGTAATTTTACAGTTGAATGTTGTAAAAGAAGGAATTACCATTTATAGAAACAGATTTTTGATGTGGGTTTAGGGTTTTTTGTGACAGATAATGTGTAAATTCTATTTTTTTTCTGTGATTTTTACAAGATAGTATCTGTAATTTATGTGTAAAATAACTGGAAATATTTTATTTTATTTTTTTAAATATGTAGTTCAGACTGTAAAAAACTTTCATTTTTGGGTTTAAAAAAGTACTTTTAAATCCAATTTTTCTTTTGAATAATGACAAATATTTGTAGAATATTTGTATTTTTTCAGATTTAAATACAGTCAAATCACTATTCGTAAAAACACAGTCCTTCATGTGGACGTCACAGTTCTGGCCCGTTATTTTAAAATGAAATTTTACTGGTTATTATCTTCAGTTTAACATTAACATTATGCACTGTGTGTCAAAAAAGCTGCAGATGGAAGTAAAATATAGTTTATCTCTTATTTTCGGGGTAATGTGACGTATAGATGATGGATGGAGCAGTTTGACCTCTGAGTGACCTCTGTTGAACTCCTGAGCTGAGTGGAAGGAGATCAGATCAGTGTTGCTCTAAATATATATACATAGACTGGAGAGATATAGTATATATATAGTATATACATAGAGAAACTGAAACACTGAACACCATCATGTTTGGGTCTCTTTGATGTACGATCGTTTTCTGTTTGTTGTGTCGGTAAGCGGCCACCTCGGGCCCGTCAAGAATCCGATTAGCGGCCCGCGCTCTGCGGCGGCGGCGGCGGCCCATTAGGACCAGGTATATTGATGGCGCCGCGTTGGCAGCGTCCAGCCGAGACGACGCTTGTTCGCTGTGTGTTTCCAATCACGCGCCGGTCCTGCCGAGACGCCTAATGGAGGCCACTCGGCGCTCGGCGCATGCGCCCGCGACCAGCCTCCGTCCCGCTGGGTGCAGTTCGGCGGCTCGGGCAGATGGGATCCAGGCGCCGGGAACAGAAACGAGTGGCGGCGGCGGCGGCGGGGAGAGAGAGCGCTGCCTCTGCCCATCCGTGCATTCAACATGCCATCCAGAGACCCCCTTTTGCGAACTGCCCACACTTCATTAGGATGCCAGGATAATGGCCAACAAGCACGCGCCGTGACACCCCATTTCCTGTGCACCGAGCTCTCCAACCACGACAGATGTCGACAGAGCCGCCGATGCCGCCGCCGCCGCCGCCGTTACCAGAGGCCCCTACACTTCCTGACTGCTTGGCCGAGCCGCTGTCCCACCGCCAGGGAAGACGGAGCAGCCGGGGCCGGTCATAGACGCCGACAAGGGCTCCGCCGGTGCCAGCAGTTTTTGTTTTAGCGGATAGTTTTCAAATCTCCCTTTTGGAGCTGATTTACTATCCGAGCGCCTGGGATCACGGCGCGGCAAAGGGTCGTTGTGCTTCCAGAAAAAAATCCAAATGATGTATCTGTAGACAAAACATAAACAGATGTTCCAGTGGCTGTTAGGTGTCCTCACCGGAGAGCGCCGGGCGATTACTCGACAATGTTGTTTTAAAAGGTGTTATTATGGTTTCGGCGGTAATAACGGCGGGGTTTTTAGAGTGCTGTCACGGACGCATCAGGAGAGGGAGCAGGGGCCGTGGACCGAGGCTAATGGAGGCAAAACAACCTCCAGCTCCTGCCCCTGCTGTCCAAAAAATCAGCTTTTAGAGGGAAAACACAGGCCACCTCTCGGCGCTCGGCGCAACACGATACGTCAATATGAGAGGCAATTTAATCCCCTCATTTGAATATGCATCCTCAGAAAGAGAAAAAAGAAAAAAGCCTCCCTCTCTTCTCCTCCTCTGTGAGTTTTTGAACCCCGACCAGATTTCAGGACCAATGGGGGGAGGAAATTGTTGTACATTTCCTGACAAATTGAGTTAAACGGACATTAAGTAGGGCTTTAAGAAAACAAATGGTCGTCTTTATCACAGGTGGACACTGATGGCTTAATGGGGGCCTGCGAGCTGATCGTATCACCGGCTAATGGCTTGACAGGATGCATTAAGGTTTTTGTGTAAAGAACCGGCGAGCGGGAGGCCAGGCGAAAATGCAGACCTGTCAAGTGCTGCGTGTCCCCCTTTTTTTTTTTTTCTTTTTTTCCCCTCCCTGCACAGGGAAGCAGATGTTTGTGTATATACGGTGGACTGGCAGAGGGAGGCCGGCAGCAGATGCCTGTACCGGTGCCAAGGTTCAGGATTGTACAGACGGTACATGTTCGGGGAGAGAAAGCTGCCCTCCCCTCTGCCATAGGTGGCTTTCCCAGCTGAACAGCCCCCTTCTGCTTAACCACTCCGACCCCGTTTATTTATTCATCTATTTGTTGAATTATTTACCCATTCCATCGCTCGTTTGGCCGTTTAACGGCCGGCCCGGAGGCTCGTTTCCTTCGGGGACAGATGACCGTTCACTTCGTTTATTGGGGGGAAAATAAAAAAACAAAACAAGTAACGCTGTGGGTCTTTACAGTGAGGCCAAAGAGTCTGGGTCCAGGATTAATGAATATCGGGGACGCATTTTTACTCCGGAGGCGATTTTTTAATATTAAATCACATCCCTAATGTCGTTTTGGTCACATAAAAGACCTCGTTATGTCGGTTTTAGCGACTTTTCAGGGTCAGTTTGCAGTCTAACCCTCTGAACTCCCAGCAGTTTGTACATGTTTCCTACATTTTTATTCGCTGTGGGCTCATTTTTCACTACGATATAAAGTCTGTGGAAACAGAACAACCACGACGAGAAGGAGAGAAAACTAAAGATGTTTCTGTGCAGTATGACACCGTTACAATGTCATAAATCAGAGAAAAACTAAACTAAACGTTGGATTACTCTCAATGTTTATTTACTAAAATTGTTACTCACAATTGTTAATATGTTTGGGAAAAAATGGCGACTTTACACACGAGGAGCACAACATTTTTTAATGTTTTACATACTCTGTTTAACACAAAAGACTTATTTTTGCCCAGTATTATTCCTCGTGTCCACAGGCGTCTCCCACACTGGAGAGAAGAACTATGACTCTACATACTTTACATATTAAACTATTTTTAATTTGTTTGTACACTCACTATGTGTAAACACTGCCTGCAGTTCAGCTGAAAACTCCCTGGATTGGTTGGTCGCTAAATCATGGAAGGCTTCATGGTGACACCAGGAATTTATTTATTACAGAATCTCATTACAGCAAAATGTTTAGGAGTATAAAATAATTTTGACAAAATATATCAGCGTAAAGCTTAAATCTGGTTCATGACGTGTCACTGAAACGTGTCAGAAACTGAAAAGTCTGATGGTTCGTACCGATTTTTTTAAGACTTTCAACCCTCAAAAGTGTTTCCTATTATTTTTTAGGATCAGTTTCTGGTTCAAACATGTTTGACTCAGTTTCTTCCCAGTGTGCAGTGGAGAGTATGTTTGCAGTGTTTGAGCCGAGTTGGAGGTGAGCAGGTGTGTTTGGGCTGCAGTGAGTCGGGAGGCTTAGAGAGAGAGTATTTACAAGATGTGCAGTTGTCATAGTTTGAAAAGTAAAGCTGCAGCAGTTCAATCAGACACAGTCATTGGTAGCCTGGATGTGTTTCTGGTTCAGTTTGTCCAAAATAATGTTAAAATTGTTCAAAATGAGCTAAAGATTGTGCACGATAGCTGAAACTCATCCTTAAACCTTTCTAAAATGGAAAAAATGTTCCCCTAAATGACTTAAAAAGTCTCCAAAATACCTCAAAGTTTTCCAAAAGGCCTTGAAAATGGTTTAAGAGCGACCTTAAATGAAACCAAATGAACCAAAATGACCAAAAGAAATGTCAAAAATGAAATTAAAATCGTCCAGAATGCCTCTTCCAATCAATTTCCTCTATAACCAACTTTGAGCATCAGTATTATGGGATGTATCATCGTGTGAACAGTAAAGCTGCAGCAGTTTAATGACATAGGGTCATAGAAACAGTCATAGTGGATGTTTCTGTCTCAGTTTGTCCAAAATAACTGAAAATTTGTTCACAATGAACCAAAGATTGGGCACATTGGCTCGAACTTATCCAATTCACCTTTAAACCTTTACAAAATGGCAGAAAACTTGCCCCAAAATGACTCAAAAATTCCCCAAAACACCTCAAGTGTATCCAAAAGTCCTCGAAAATGGTTTAAGACCGACCTTAAATGACACCAAATGAACCAAAATGACCAAAAGAATGTCAAAGAATCAATCAGAATTGTCCAAAATGACTCAAAAATCATCCGATCATGTCAACATGTGTGGAGGTTGTTGGTCAGAAGACGTTCTAAACAATTAAAGGATCATTTTTTTTAACCTACATTTGATTCCAGGATCATCGTCTAGATAGAAGTTATGAGGCTCAGAAAGTAGCGTGAAATAAAATGTGCAAAAGTTCAGCCCGTCCCTTTGTTCTAAAAATATTCACAATATGAACGAGATATTTAACACGTCTCCGATAAATAAACCAAAGTTATTGTCCGTAAAAGCCTGATCTCGGTTCGTCCCCGTATGCCGGACGCCTTCGAACATTCGCCGAAACACAAGCCCAGTCCGCCGGCTTTATACATTAATTAAAGCGACTTAATTTTTCATTGGCGCGAAAAGATGCCACATTTTAAAGAGGTTACTTCGTCAAACAAGAGGCACAAAAAGAGAACAGAAGAGCGAAATCCAGCCTGAGCGCCGGTGTTGACTCAGCAGGGCGAAATATTAAATGAGAAATAGTTGATGAACGGGAGAATAAATATTGGGAAAGCGGCACAGAACGGCTGAGTGCATTATAGTTCTTTAGATTCTGAGTTGTCACCTGGCGCTTGTGTGTTCTTCGCTATAGATTGAGGCACAAATCGGTGCATAACGAGGCGACTACCTGTGTTTACCCTTCACAACGTGTCACTTCATTTGCACATAAATAGCGTGGAAGCAGCCCGGAGGCTCTGATTTTTTGGCAAACCGATTCTCACCTTCACACGTCGGCGCAGACCTTTTGTTCAGGTCCGTCGTTGCGCACCTTCGACCCACGTGAGGCGGCGCGCCGACGCTCCTCTCGCCTTTCTAATGCTTTTGTTATTAGCATCCGTTGAGCGAACGCACCAAAGTGTCAGAGCAATAACGGAGAGCACCTCAGCCCTCCGTTATGAGGCGGCCGGCGTGCGCAAGGTGGCGATGCGTTTCGTCGACATTGATAATCCGTCTGAGCGCCTCGGCGGCCTCGGCTCGCCGTCTCCCAACACGGCGGAGGATCACAGCCTCCCCTCCGACGCCTCCCTGTAGTTTTGACTTGAAGGAGGGAACTTTTTCTTCTCTGCCTCCCCTCCATCTCCCCTCCCTCCCCCCCAACTGCTTTGGAAGGAGAGCTCTGCCTTTGCGAAGGTACAGCTTGTTTTATTAACATCAAAAGCGCCTGTGGGAGACGGCAGTGATCAAATTCCCCTCTAATTAAAATGAACCTGGGTTGAGAATGTTGCGCTGTTTAATATGTACAGAACGGCGCTGATTGCACAAAGCGGCTCCTCCTTTTGTTGGCTGGGATAATGCGGGCCCCGCCGAGACGCCGACGTGGGCGGAATGAGCGTACCTAGAGCATCCTCTGAATCCGGGTGATGTCCTCATCGCCGTGTGATGTGAGGCTGGTGTCAAATGTGGCCGGTGAAGCCTGAGCCTCACCTCGCCTCTAATTTGGAGGGTGATTGATGGACCTGGAGGCGAAATTGCAGCGCGCCGCTCGGCTCTCGTCGAGGTTGCCTTTTAGCGAGCCGCCGCTCTTTGGCAGCCCTTCCCCTCGTCCTTGCCTCTCAGGACGCTCGCAAACTTTCCCAGAGTTCAAGTTCACTTTGCACTCTGTCCTCGGCGCGTACCGCGGGCATCACCGTAATGGATGCTGTTGTGTTCGCCAGCGCTTCCCATCGCTCGGGGTCAAGATGTCGTCCCAGGAAGGGGGAGCGGATTCTGGAAATGTTTCTGCTTTGTCAAATGAAATGAACAAAATAAGCAGCTGTAACTGTTGGCAAGAGGCTGGTTTGAATATAAAATACACAACAGCGATATACAATATCACTTAAAGGTCAAATATTCAAACTGATGTCATCTCGCAGCAATATATTGATTATTTTCCCTTATGAACAATTAAAAGGAGATGCTTTAGAGAGATTGTATTGAAACTGTTATTGCAGTGACATGATTATAAAGTGACCTGTGAACACCAGAACTCTCCTAGTGTAGGATCTTTAGGCATGTCTGCATCCGTGTGGAAAAGAACTGTCAGAGGAACTGATCTGATTGTTGGAAAAGAACACTGGAGGGTCAGTGACCAACTAAAAACCAGTGGAAACACGATGTCAGCAGGAATCAGGAGCTATAGAAGGAGATGTCGTAGAACTAATCAGGGCTGCAGCTGCTGATATGACGCCATGGACAGTGAACTACTTTCAAATCTAGCTGTGAATAACGGACAGTAGCTGCTTCAGACTGGGCTCAGGTGGTTACCAATGGAAGCCAAAGTTGTTGTGAAGCTCAGACGGTGTGAAGGACATTTCATGACATCAACCTCTGCAGAGAACATCCAAGAATCACGGCTTGAGCTTCAGTTCCAATGTGCAAGATGAAGACATGAAAAGATAAATGTTGGGGGCACGTTGTTTGGTCAGATGGCGCTTAGCATGTTTAGCATAAACCTGCTCAGGACTACAGTGAATGCATCGTCCTGACAGTGAAGCAGGGAGGTGGGAGAGTGACGAGGTGTTGGACAGATGATATGTATAGATGAGATAAACCAGTAGACAAAAAAACACAAATCCACTCCACAAAATGACACCAAACTGCCACAAACAGGCACGAAATCCTGCAAAAGGAGCCCAAAAAGATGCAAATCAAACCAGAAAAAGACAGCGTGAAGGACAGTTCATGGCATGAAACTGGTCTGGACTACAACAGTGAATGTATGGTCCGAGGTGGGAGAGTGATGAGGTGTTGGAGAGATGAATGTCTGGAGATAAACCAGTTAACAAATAACACACATCCACTCCACAAAATGACACAAAACTGCCACAAACAGGCACAAAATCCTACAAAAAGGTGCAAAATTAGCACAAAGAAGTAAAAATTGACCAAAGAGGAAGTGTGAAAGACTCAGGACTACCACAGTGGATACATGGTCCTGACGGTGAAGCACTGAGTTGCCAGAAACTCCCTCCAGAAATTTGGTTTCCAACATGCCGAGGTGGATTCAGTCTGTCGTCAAATATATATATATAGACATTAAAAGTATTGAAAGGTGACCTGACTTTAGCTGTGTTGAGTTTCTACTGTCTGCTCTGTTTTTAATATCTAGTCTGTTTCTAATTTCAAAAAAGAGCAAAAACCTACTACTAGTGAAGCAGTTACTGTGAGGTGATAAAACTCACTTCAGTTGTCCACCATAAGTCATGAAAACACTGTAACAAGTGACATCACCAATTAGAAGCCGTCGTTATTTCATTTAACAGCGTTGCTCGTTGGGTTTTGATCTCCACGTCGGCTCGTCCGGTGAGGGCATTAGCGAAATGTACTCAATCTAATTTATTCTTTTCAGGTTAAAACCAACTTTAAACAGAATTTTAAAGCGGGGCTTCTCGGCCCCCCGATCGACCCGCTCGTACAGTTTAGTCGCCGGCTTGTGACGAGAATCCAGATTTTTTCTCTGATGGGACGTCGATGCTCCTTCTTCTCTCTGGACGTCGCCTCTTGCTCGGGGGCTTTAGGATTCAGGTTCGGGCTCCGGTTATGGCGGGCAAGAGGAGCGAGATGAGGGATACAAATTCAATTTAGGTGTTTCTGCCGATCAATGACAGCAATCCCAACCTTGATCTCAGGTTATGAATACCTGAGCGGATGTTGCACCTGACGCATACAGATGCATGGCGGCGACTCTTTGGTTCGGTGAGAATTAAAGTCTTCTCATTTATTCAGATTCAGAATTTTCGGCTCCTTTTGCTGCAATAAACTTTCCAACTTTGACTCCATCACCTGCGAGTCGTCAAATCTCCAGATCCTCCGCAGACATGAATTATTAGACAGATAATGTACAACTTGGCCTAATTCCACTCCTGGCATGAAAAGTTAAAAACAGCAACACGGTGCTGATAGGAATACCAACACGCGCCGTAATGATTCAGAGGTATATGTTTACCTCGCTCACATCACTTTATGAGCATGAATACATGATTTATTCGATGAAAAGGCCTCCGAGGCATCTTGTTCACATCGCTGCAGCCGTGATTTCTTTCAAAGCTCTGTCGTTTACGCGTCAGAATTATTGGAATTAGCTTCAACAAAATCCCCCTGAATTCTCGGGAAAATGCGCCGAGACTCACAGATTGGACATCTGATTAGAAGATCGTTTTCAGGTCAGGATCCTTTTTTTTTTTTTTGGAGGCGGGGGTGGATGAAACTCTTTTGTTTGTGAACATTTGCTAAATGTGCAGCACATAATCGGCGCGCAGAGCGGATTCCTGCAGACCGGAATCCAGGCTTTGCTTTTTACAGCCGTCCCACCCTGCTGTCAGACTCTGGAGCAGGTAGCTTGCACTCCATTAAACAAACACTGTGGCCCCTCACTTTTATTTGACATTTTATTTGGCTGTGACAAACGAGCAGCAGTTGGATTATAACATAATTTGTCTCCTCTTTATTACCGGCACAAAGGACACCATTCATTAATTATTCTGCCGTTGCCGCTCAACACTAACTGGAAAGGTCCCTCTTTGGACAGATGGCGAGGACAATGTTATTTATATCAATCAGTCCAAAATGTTCAGCGAGGATTACTATTCCTTGGACCGCTTTGATTTATGTCTCTGCACCTCACCCCGTACCCAACCTCAGCGGCTCCTGCAGGGACACTTTAATCGAATGGGAATTGAAAACAGACTCGTGGGGCAGCAATGTGTTTCCGCCTGTTTATTTATACATCTCACTTTCCTGCTTTTTTTTCCTTTTTTTTCTTGCACTTCAGCTAAAGTTATTTTGCTGTTGTTCCTCTGCAGGCGGGGGGAGGCTTAACCTGCCAGGCTGCCGTATATCTCCTGCAGCAGAGATCAGTATCTACGTGTGGTGGGATGGATGCTGCAGGTAAGAACTCCTTAAAGCCTGTTTTTAAAGCTGCAGTATGACGTCTGGTACATGGAACTGCCTCCACAAAAATGGTTGAATTTCAGTTTTAATGTGGTCCAGGGCCGGACCGAGCCTTTTTGGGGACCTACATTTTTTGGGGGGGGGTCCTTACATTTATGAAAATGTGCCGAACACTAGAATGTATTTAAAAAATTATAAATAATATGGTTAAAAGATGGTAGTAATAACAATAGAAGTCTTCACAAACTCCAAAGTTTAGTTGGACTGCTTTATTTGTAAGAGAGTTGTTTTGAAATTATCCTTCAGATCTGATTGGCTGCCACTCATAACATGTAACCAATCAGATTGTGCCGTGGGCGGGGCTTTCCTTGAGTGACTCCAAACAAAGAGAGGCGGCTTCATCTGAGCTAAAGTTGCTCATAAATTGATTTACTGTGTCGGGAGTTGGTTAAAAACCACAAAGGAACACCGAATGGTGGATCCAGTTGTTAGTCACGTAAACAGTGCACATTTTTAGTAGAATTTGAAGGATTAGGGTTAATAAATAACACGATAACACTTAAAACTATCCAGTAAAGGTAGGAGGTGATAAATCCCCAAATGTGACAACAGTTCAAAAGCCTAAAAGTAGATTTTCGTTCCTCCAAATTAGTTTTAGGAGCCACAATCATTGTCGTGACCCCTTTAGATCCTAAAACAGACGATAGTGCCACAAACGAAACGTGTTTTTATTGTCTTGTTTTGGAGTGTTGTTGGGAAGTCAGAGGAGTTTTTCCTTCACAGCGTTTCATTGGAGTCACATTACAGGGATATTTTTTGGCTTGCATGGCAGGTTTTGCGTGAGTGTTTGTGGTTCTGTTGGTCTGTTTTGTATAATATCCAGAATTCAGTCAAGTTTTTTGGGTAGCTTGTTGTATTTAGAAGCATCCTTAAAACCCGTATCAGCTGTTTTCCAGGTTTCTTAACCTCAAGAGTCCGACGGTTGCGTCCAAATTCACGTCCTTTCTCTTCGTCTGGAGTCTTTACAGCAGCATTGAGGTGTCGCTCACATCTCGTTAAACTGCATGACTTCACCTCTCCAACTGTTTTAGTCACTTTGCTGTGCAACGAAGTGTCTGCAAGAAAATGATCAATTTGAATTTTGTGCAATTTGGCAGCGGCAATCCCATTTTCTGTGGGACCCAACGCGAAGAGGCCTCTTGTTTGTGTTGGTTTATAAGCACGTATATTTCCCAGTTTTTAAATCATACAGTTTCCCACCATCGTGGTTCTGATATTGTCAGATTACAGGCAATTTCCTCTCCACAATAATGTAAAATCATCTCTTCTTGTGGTGAGATACATGCAGAAACGTCACAGTTTCATAATAATACGTGTGTTTTTCTGAGATATAAAGGCTGATACACAAAAATCTGCAGCTACTATCGTATGAAATGATGGAAGATCTGCATTGGTGAGACTATTCTGGAGAAAAAACAAGACGCAGCATGTTTGGCTCGCTCCTATAATGACCAAGATAAGAGCTCTGCAGTACAGAATTAGCTCACGGGGTTAAACCGGTGTCTGTTTCCTCTACAGTAATTGCGGTGACGTATTCCTGTCGCAGCGGCTCAAACCTTCCTTGCATTTGTCGAGTAAACGCCTCTGTGATTTACCTGCGAGTTAAATGCAAACTCAGGCCCCGCGCTGCCGCGGCTTGTAGCAGTTAGAGTAATGAATCCGAGATGCACAACATGCTGGTGGAGTACAAACAGAGACAGGCAGGTCTGCCAGTGACACCGCCTCCAACAACTCATCATTACCTTTCTTCTCTGCATGCAAACCAGTCCCAGAGCAGCGCTCGCTCGCTGGGCGCCGTGATTTACGCGTCTGTGTGCAAAGAGGGGGGAGAAAAAAAATATATTTTGTAATGAATACCATTTACGGAGTAATTAGTTTTATGCAAACTAGTGAAGATGAAAGCAAAAATCTTTATAAATTATGAATCATGTTATAACTTATCAGGGGTGCTTATCATCGAGTTAACGCACCTCCCCGTTAATTAAAAATGTTCACACAGAGTCAAAGGAGGGAGATAGTTTGCCGGCAGACTCATCAGGTAGCCGAGTGAGAGAAAAAGCGATTCTGAGGGAAGGAAGCCTTTGTTCTTCCTGCTCGGCTCCTCGAATCTCCAGAGAGGTAAACAACAATAAGGATCTGACAGGTGGAGGGACGTCACAGCTGCAGACAGTGGACCGAGCCCAGGCCCACATGAGCTCTAGGTAAAAACCACTCGTTTGCCTTCCTTTTCTCCTCCCTCCCCGCATCTACATTCTTCCAAACATTTGCCCATTGACTAGAAAAATCTCCCCGGGCCCCTGATGGTCCCTGGCTCGGCGCGAGGATGCCCAGGCGCTACAGCAACGCTCATAAAAACTCAATTCATCAAGACGAGCGTAATTTGCTCCGAACGGAAAGCGCCACAAAAGGGGGCGAGCTTGTCAGCGAGACAGGTGGCTGGAGATCTCGCTCTGATACTGAGCGATATGAATAATAGATTCTGCTAAATGTACGCCAGGACCCGGGCTGTAAACACAGCTGCCTCCTTTCCCTTCCAAAAGAACAGCTTGGCTGGATGAGAAGCCTGAGCGCTCTGCCTCCACCTGAGGACTGGGGGGAGGAGAGGGGGGCGATTAACTAATCAAATGCATGGGCTAAATAGGAGGCAAAGGGGGGAGAGAGGAGAGAGACAAAGGCAGGGGGGAGAGGTGTAAGTCAGAAGGTTTACCCTCTCTGCAGCGAGCAGCACAAAGGATGTTGATTAGTGGGAAATTGATGTCAATCTAAACATTTAAAGCTCTCAGTGGCTGACATTAATGACGACTTCACCGAACTAGGCTTCCTGTACGAGTCGTGTTTTAATAAATGACGTAATCGGTGAAGTCGGGTTTGTTTATACGTGTTAGAAAATGACAGATTCACCCCGGACCTGCGCAAAACGTCCGACATCAAACCCGGACGAGGAAGAAGTCTGTAACTACAGCAGCAGTCGTGTGATTATAACACAAAGAAACACGTCGTGTCGGGTTCAAAATAATGATCCACAAGCATCTGCACAACCCAGACGTCATGAACTCAAGTGTGTCTGAGCTGAAGTCAGTTTACTTTTCTTTTCTTTCTCTCTAATTTGAGTAAAAGTACAAAAATCTGGTTCGTCTGCTGCAACTCGACCAACGTTTTCTCTAGAATCCACTTAACTTACAGCAACAATCATCTGAGAGGAATCTAATGATTTAAGTGTAACTGAGTTAAACCAGTGGCAAGATTATCATTTGTGAATTTAATCTGGATGAACGTGATTCAGTTACCAGTTGAAGCAGTTGATTTAAGTTGGTCTCTTTTTTATCTCAGCTGGTTCACATGAACCCACTGAAACCTTTTCAGGGTTTGATTTGCATTTTATAGGTTTTTCTATTTAGGTTTTCTCATGATGACCCCGTCAACAAAACCTCTCAAAGAAGATTACTACATTTTGAAAGGTATGTTGTCTTAAATAAAAAACAAACAAACACCAAAAATCCACCATTTATCAGCCAGAAACTGAAAAAAACCCACTAAGAACTCCTCCATTGTTTCTTGAATCACGAATAATATGCAATTCTGTCTGGAAAATTAATCAAATCAAAGCTTAAAACTGTTGTTTTTCATTAAAATAATTTCCTTCTACATGTCTCCCTTTAAGATTTGTCAAAAATTAACCATTTGCACCAAGTTTTGCCCAGAAAAACAATAAATTTTGCAAACCATGCAACAACCAACAGTCACAAATTTAGCGTGTTTTCAGCTGAACTGCAGGAAGTGTTCACACAGAACAGAAAAGAAATAAGACTCACAACAAATTAGAGCGACTGAGTGGAAAAATAAACCATGCTCGCTCAATAAAATAAATGTGGCATGGCTGGAAAATGGTAAACAGAGCTGCAAGATGCATTCAGCACAGTGAAACATCTGACTGGAGCTGATGTTTGTGACACAAATGTGCATGTTGGTTCCAGGTTTTTGCAATTTTTGCTAAACAAATAATCAAAGAAATTGAAGGTTCGTCGTGTCAAACTGCACAGAAGACATTTTTGAGTCGTCTTTGCTTCTAGTCCTGGTTGTTTGGTTCCATAGAGGTGAAAAACTAAACCAAAATGTGACAGAAGCAATAAAAAAAAACAAAGGTTAGAAGGTGAAATCATGCCAAAAATAAAGGTTTTCTTTTGCCTAAATTGCAAAAAAAAAGGGATATTTTTCTTTAAAACGGAACAATTTTCCCGTCTCGACGTAGAACAGCGAAACGATTTGGGTGAACTCCCCCTTTAAGGTGAGGCCTGTCCTCCGAGCTGGCAGCCCAACCCGCGACGGAGGCATTAAATTTGCCGCTTTAACGAGCTTCTTGTTTTATGTTCGGCACTGTTTGCCCAGATTAACGGATGATTAAGGCATTTATTTAAGGGGAAAAAGTAAATCTCGACTTTTTTCCTCGGCGCCGCGTTTGTTGTGTTTCTAAGTCAAACGCTCTGAATAATGCAGAGGCTATGAATGGTGTTTGTTTTGGCAGGGACTTTGCGAGCTACAGTTCTGCGGGATGAAGTCACACGTTTTGCGAGGAACATCGTAGCGCTTTACTCACCGACGTGTTTACTCATGAATTATCACGTGCATCTCGCCGTTGACTCACAATGGACTACATTTTGCTGCTGATGTAATCTTCCTGCGCCAACCACCACCACCACCACCACCGCCGCCACCACCCACTCCCTGACACTTCATCGACGGCTGCTCCTCTGCACATTCGATGACTCCCCAGATGAAATTTAGGAGGATTTTGCCCGGCCGAAGGTAATTAATTCTTCAATTAAAATGTTGTTAAACATTTTTAATGAGTAATTGGCACCGGGGAATCAGGATACAAAACTATGTTTAACCAGAGACAGACAGACAACACGGATGTTTCAAAGTTGGTTTCTGCGAATCTGTTCGTTGACCCACTTCTTTTTCTCCGCACGGCGCAGAAATATAAATAAAAAATCAAATGCGAAGCGTCTCCTGGCGCAGGGGATGTGTCCTTCATCTCAGGTGACTACTGCTTCATTTGGCTGCCTCCTCTTTTTTTTTTTTTTTTTCTAATTAGGGCACGAGACGGCACACAACAACCTGAGATTCAGAGCTGCAGTTGAAATATGACATCAGGGTGCAGGAACATGATCTACTTAACCTGATTTCACTTCAGTGTGAACAAAGACGAGGACAGACAGAAGGAGCGGAGCATGTTTCATTAATCACCAGCAAATGGCACCAATAAAAACACGATTTCAACTGTGAGCGGTTGGGAAAAGGCCAAACTTAGAGATGTTAGAATGAGACGAACCCTGATGCTTAACGTTTAGTCAGGTCTCCAGATGAACTTTTTACAGTTGGTCCAACTTCTTCACCCATTTCCAACTGCTAGTTTCCAAACACAACATGTAAACGATGGAAGTTTAGTAAGAAAAATGTCGGACTTAAAGTTAGTGAATCGTCGCTTGTCTTTGACTGTATTCTAAACAGTGTTGTTTGTGTGTTTTCATTTCTGCGACGACACTCTTTGCATAAATGTGACACGTGCTGTTTTATCATATTTCACTTTTATCGTCTCATCTGTGGATATTTTACTATTTCTATTCATTTTTTCCTTAATAATTTGCATAAACACAGCCTGCAGTTCATCAGAAAGTCCCTGATTTTTGCAACATGATTATTGATCACAGTTGAGTCACTGGTGGCTTTTTTTGTTACAGAACGGAGCGTAAAATTTTTCGTTTTTGACAGAATCTAGTTTGAGCAAAGAATTTAATTTTGGCGAATTTTCAAACGAGACACGTACAACAGATTCATTTCCCAATGGAGCTGCGCGCCACGGATGAGTAGTTCAAGGACCTTCAGAGAGTTGAAAATCTGACAGTTCTTTTTGCAGTTTTTGGCTCGACTTGCGAGCCGGTGGGTTTAGGGGTTCAGAGGGTAAATACCCTGACGCTGTTTAGCACCTTCTTCCATGTTTCATCCACTTCCACCATCGCTCCACTCCAGCCCGCCGTCGTCTGCTCTCCACAATCCTCATCACCAACACATCTGTATCTGAGCGGCAGCAGCGTTTTGTTGCGTATTCACGAGCCGCAGCGTTGGCTAATCATGAAGCTAGTTCAGGGAGCCTCAGTTCATTACAGCTCTGCACTCCGTAGGTTCCTGGCATTGTTCTCTCAATTAGAGACTTGTAAATGTGTTGCTTGCTTAATCACCCAAAAACTGGCCCCTAGGACTTCCCCCTAATGCAACCCCATTAAGAGGGGCCATCAAAACAAAAGATCTGCCTCTAATGGCAATAATCCCTCACTTCTGTCACGCCGAAGCCAAACTTGTATCTTAAATGAGCGATGATGGATGAGAGCAGGCCGCCGTGTCAGAGAGCTTTATTACCGGTGATGGATGCGCCGGGCACCAAACCTCGACCGGGGCCCGTCACCGTCAGGCCCGACCCGTCCCGAGTGAGGCCCGGGCGTCTCTGGAAGTCAGATGGCCGCTCGCGCCGCCGTGGGGCGACGGAGGGAGGAAGAAAGGGCTTATCCAAACAAGCTCATTAGCACAATTAGCGCTCGTTTCCCGCCGATGGACCCCCGGAGCTCTCCTAAAGTTTGACTACACGCTGCTCGGACGACGAGGGGAGACGAGCAGCTGCTGCGACGGGCGTCTGATCTCGAAGCGAGTCGGGATGCTGCACGAACCTCTTGGAGGATATTTTATTGTGATGGCAGCTTGTCAGCAGTGAGCTTTGGGGTGTTTTGTAGGTGGTGTTGCTGACTTTCTTTGAAATGCTTTTATGTCAGCATGTGAATTTTGACGTTTTTGCTCCTCTCACATTAGAACTCACTGTGGGTTCATTTGTCACTCCAATATAAAGTCCTGCACCTCTATGGAAACAGAACAACCACGACTAGAGGAAGGGAGAACTCAGAAACGTCTTCTGTGCAGTATGATACAGTTACAGCGCCATAAATCACACAAAAAAAGACAAAAGCTAGCCTTAAATTTCTTAATTTATTTCACAAAAATTGAGCAAAAGACCCAGAATCGACATGCGCGACCTTTTCCCAACAGGTGTCACCAACACTGGAAAGGTCACTCTACATGCTTTAGCTATTTAATTATTTTAACCATTTTAATTGGTTTCCACACTTGCTCTCGTTGTAAACACAACCTGCAGTTCAGCCGAGTAGCACTTCAGTTTGCTGGTCGCAGCTCAATTAGTCTCGGCTTCTCGTTTGTGCCCAAAGAGTCTAGTTAGCAGTTTTTGTGATGTGTTCACTTTTTTTAAAAACAGATTTTGATAAAATCTCAAGTTTCCAGACAGCAGTAATTCAAGGACCGTCTGAAAATCATATAGTGATGATATAGTGATTATTTTAAGGGTTCTTGTCAAACCTGCAGGTGGGATTTGAGTTTCCAGGTTTAATAAAAGCCACGTTTCCTGTAGTCGCAGAATGAATTTAAAGCAAATTTTGAAATGTTGCCAAAATACGATATAAATTCATAGATACTGTCAATTTCTTTATTTTTTATAGAGGACATACAACCAATTACCCAAAAAAAAGTGCTTTTTTTGCTCCCTGACATCTTGTTTCTACCAAAAACCAAACTGGTCCAATGACATTTATGGCTTTAAATGCAACAGTTTGTTGAAATATTTGCTTTTTAAAGGGTTAAATTTCCTGTTAAATCACCGTTCTTCATACCAGCCTCAGTTCTTTCTATAATTTTAGCTTTCATGTGACTCTTTATTTCCCCACCGTCTACTTTATGACCTTTCGACCTTTGCAGTAACCTCGTCTCTCAGAGCTGGAGCTTCATCTCTTATTCTCCTCCGTGCTCCCACAGTTCTTTGTATAGGAGCCTCCTCGGAGGAAACACAATCTAAAATGTAAATGTTGAGCCCACGTCGAGCACGTCTAAATAAAGCCTCGGCTTTCCCCGCGCGCCGCATGCCAACCATTAAGGTGCAGCACAAAGACACATAGGGCCTCTAACGTCGTATTCTCCTTAATTATATATGGAAGCCATTATATTCCCCAGACGGCCCGGTATATTTAAAGAAACCAGAGTCCTTCCAACACTTCTCCTCTCAGGGATCTCATACTTAACAGGAGATCTGCTCTTAAGGGAGCCTCCTCTGGGTATGCAGGCTGCGAAGAGCCAATCACAACCGCGGAGCTGCATCGCTGTGCCAACGCCGCCCCAACACTCGCCTCATTACGTATATCTGAAGAGCGACTCCTGCAGATGTGCGTCTCAGCGGTGGGAGGTTTCTCCGCGAAGGCAACGGTGGACAAATTCCTGTTTGAACTGTGGACATGAGCTCACTTTGAGGTGTTCGTTACCGCAAGTGTGGCGTTCTGTGCGAAAAACTGCCGAATAAGTAAATGAATTAGAAAATATCGCAATTTATTTTATGGATAAGGTGCAGAATTGAGTCGCTGAATCATTAAAGTTGAAGGTTTTTAGTTGAGCTGACCGTGAAATCTGCTGCTTTGGTTTGTTCCATACGGTATAAATCACACAAGTGAGAAACTCTATCCCGATAGAACTTAAAGTGTCTGATCCAAACCCTTATCCAGACTTTAAGAAGGATCACTGTGAGCGCTTTCACTATAGAACAAGTCTCCAAATACAGTTTTCTATGCAAACAAGTTCTCTAACAAGACTAATTTCCGTGACATATTTAATG
>NW_007579222.1:29862-45666 GCF_000690725.1 Stegastes partitus
CTGTGGCGTTTCACTGAAAAATGGAAGCAGTTAGACTTTGTCAGTTATTAGGCGCAGCTTCATGTGGCAGCAGTAACTCAGACTGGAGAGAAACTATTTTTCCTTTTCACCTTTAAAATCAGCAGAGATTTCCCAACTTTTGCGGGAAGACAGACACCAGAGGAAAGGTAACGAAGACGCCATCCTCTGAGCAGGAAGCGCCTCCACACCTCGCGCTGTAATTAAAGACGTCGGGGCTTTCAGCCGCATTAGCGAGTGTTTCCAGTGACAGGTAATAAAGCAGATCGGTTAATTGCAAATGAATGCGCACACCCCCGTTCCATTAGGCATAAATAATTTGGCCACTTGGGTATGTGCCTCCCAAATTACTTATTCTTTTTGTGTCTCAAATTACCTATTCTTTCTGATGTTGCCTTTACTTGATTAGCGAGCGGCGCGCCACTCGCCATTGGCTTTTTTGCAGGTTTTCAGCCTGTTTTCATTTTTCATAAGGTGAAGCAGCATTCAGATCGGGCAGCGGATTTGTTTTGCTTTTGTTTGTGCACATCCACAGAGGAGCGGCACTTTCATTACTGGCACACGCGATAATTTATGCAGTTATTCCCAACTTTTGCATTTCTGGTGTGATTCTGTGCAGGCCTTTCTTCTCACACCTTGTATGGTTTTTGCTTGGGGATGTAGGATGAATATTAAATACAGTGGCAGTGGGCTTATTGCTTTGTTTTTCATCGAGCACACACATATAGCCACTGCATATGAAATGCTTTTTTTTTTTTTTTTTTCCACATTCATGAAAGATTTATTTTTCCCGCATGTTTCTAATATACATAAACATTTTGCGGACAAAGGGGGTACTTGTTGTAGTCGGTTCCTCGCCGCTGATTGCTCGTGATCCTGCTGATCTCGGAGTCAGAGTTTATTCTCCCCTCGATCTCATTAGAAGTCGATCTGTGGATGCGAGCGCGAACCAGGAGACCTGTAAATGTAGAGCAGGATGGGCATAATATCACAGGAGATAATCAATTTTTAATTTTCAACAGCCCTGTTTTTAGAATCTTCTTTCATACACAGAAATGACTTGATGTTTAATGAGTTTCATTTTCCAAACTCTGTCCTTTTCTGCAGGCAGTTTCTCGTGCTCTGTTATGAGTTTTGCCCTCTTTTGAATTTTTCTTTATCACTCGGTTCCACAGTAGCTGGGAACAACCTGCAGGCGGGGCAGGGAGCTTTCTTGTCCGGGCTGCAGCTCAGCGTTGGGCCCAGTTGTTGTTATTCAGAGATGTTACCTGTGTTTTCTGCACTCGTGTGATTTCCCCATCCACCTCCCAACAACAGGACGGATCAGCCAATCTGAAAAACACCTCATGCAGTTTACTAGCACATAAAAGCAGATTACCTGATTAGCAGGAAGATATCAAGGGTTGGTAGGTTAGCTAAAGTCCAATTAAAGCCCCTCTCCGGTTGTTGATTAAACACTTAAAAGCTCATCTCTGTGTATCAGAGTTACACATTTAGAAGTTTTTCTCCGTGAAAATAGTGCCGTAAAATGACTCGGACGTAGCTCTGCGCTGGTGCTTCGTGTGGGATCTAAAAAACTGATTATGAAGAGGTTTGCAGAATTGGTTCTTTGTGTTCGTTCAGAGCCCCAGAAGTCTGAATATGCGTTCCTGGGGTTGTGATCGGTACATTTCCAGGTGGAAATGTTCATCCATGAAGCTTATTTCACTCACAATGTCCCTACTAGTCTATAGAAACCACTATATGTACATGTTAGCATGCTAAAAATCTAGACTTTCCTCGGATGGGGTCTTTAAATGCTCAAATTAGTCAGTTATGGTGGTTAAAATTAGCCAAATGTGATTGGTTTTATTGCTGTTTTGTCTTTTGTTTCCAGCATTGAGATTATTAATGCATTAAGAGGCAAAATACATAAAAAATTGAACCCAAAAGGCTTCACTTCCAGAACATTTGCGTCACACAAAGGCTACAGGAGATGCTAGCTACACGAGCGTACACAGGAAAGCCTCTAGTTTCTGCTCTATTGGTGCAGGGCAGCAGCTCAGACAGCCATGTGACCAAACATTGCTTTGAAAAAGTGAAATAAGGCGTTTTAAGGTAGCCAAAATCCCCCAAAACACATCAGTAGATGCTACTGATTTAGCACCTTGAATGTGGGTGCAGCAGCTAGCTGGACGACCGTGCACAGAGAAGCCTCTAGTCTCCACTGCAGCTCAGTGTGACCGAAAACTGCTTTGAAAGGAGATAAATACGACAATCTACTGTCAGATTTACCCACGTTGGAAGAAAGGTTGTCTATTATTGCAGTCAGTCGTGTTCATTTAATTGTGGTAATCAAAAATCATGACTATTATTCGGCTAATCGTGCAACCCTGCTTAACAGCTCCTCTGTTTAAATTTAGTTTTATCTGTGACAGTCGTGTTTGTTTGACTTATCCACATTTCTCTACCTCTCAGACATTATTACAGCTTAGAAATAGGAGCTTTCAGGAAAATTCCAGTCGAGTCATAATTACAATTTGCATGTCGACATGAAAATGGTGTTTACAAGTCGGAAATTGGTAACTGGGGTAAGTGCATGAAATACATCACAGCTGGACTCTGTCCTGATTGGCTCGCCCCGCTAACGACTGACTGAAATCCTTCCAGTCAGGTCAGTTTGTAGCTTTTGAACTCAGCGGGTTTGAGCAAACTGAGCAGGTGCTGCACAGACACACAGTCACTGTTGTGAGATTCTTAACATGTGAATAAAGTTCCACCCTCGCCGAGCCTTCTGTGCAGATTTAATTTAATTTCCCCTCAAAATGCAGCGAGACTTTCACCAGTCAAACTCCCAGAAGGAGGTGTGATGGTGACCAGGCCCCCCTCCCGTCCTCCCTCTGCCCCCCTGCCGAGCGAGCCGGCATGTCGTCCCCAGGTTGCGACAGCCCTAATTAAAATGTCCTTCCTCATTATCATCGATTGCCCCGCGCATTTTGGAAAACAACTGCAGCGCCGAGCTCTGGCAGCGGCGGCGGCGGCGGCCAAATATAGACATGTGACACTGGTCTTTAGCCCCGTCAGATGGTCCCGGTCCGACATGAGAGCGAGAAAAGTGGGGCAGCAGCCGAGTCTCCCCAGCGGACTCTGGACCACAGCTCGACACACACACACACACACACACAAGACCGCAGATGGCCGGTGCCCCATTCCAGGGTTCATCAGCCACGAAGAGGGAGGAAAAAAAAAACACACACAAGAAAAACAAACTTCCAGTCATTAACGGGATGATTTATTCATTAACAAGTGTGTGTTGTCGAGAAAGTTTCCCCATTTGTAAAAATCTGTGACAATATTTATAAATGCTGAGCCGAGCAGTCGCGGGTCTGCGTCGCTGAAATCCCTTATGTTGAAGGGCTTCAGCATAATTTTTAAGGCGACGGATTCTTAATGAGATATATAACGAGATGAGGATGCAGAAGATTCGCAAACTTTAAATTCACTCATAGTTTACAATGTTTTCTGATGTTATAGATGTACTTACATTTATCGTATGACAGCTGTTGTGTTATTTTACACCTTCAGTTACATATTGCACGTCAAATAAACAGAGAATAACTCGAAAAAAAGTCATTTATAGAAGCAAAAAACTAAATAATTTGAAGAGAAATTGATGAAGCTGGTAGCTAATACTTCCTGTGCCAACTTAAAGTCAGTTTATTTATTCACAGAGCACATTTAAAGCCTTTACTGTTGTTATATGTAGTATTGTTTATAAAATAGCATATTATGCTGCATGGTGGGTCAGTTTTGATGTAAATCAATGGATTCACAATGAGAAAGAATGTATGAAAGATAATAATTAAATCCTTAAAGTTGCAGAGAAATCACAACAGTAGCTTGCTTTAATTCCAGCTTCAGTTCTGTTTCTGTACCAGCTAGCCGCTAAGATTAGCATCTGTTACATAATTTTATGCAGTTTTTAAGGTGTTGCATCAGAAAAGTTATTGGAAACTGCAAATTTAGAGAGAAAAAAATACTTTAAAAAAAGTTGTTAAGCTTGCTTGAGGTACTTTCTGACTTCTGATGTTTTTCGTTGGGGGTTAAAAGGTCAGTTTAGCCTAATTTAATATCAAGAAATGTTCTAATAGTTGCTGTTTTTGTTGTTTTTTTGTGGATTATTTGCAGAAACAAGGACGAGTTACTGAATATTCACATAATTACTCAAATTGCAAATTCCGTTCAATCTATAATTAGCTGAGTTTATGTATTTTTTGCCCATTTTGAAGAACCATATTCAAAAAAGTTCTGCAAAATGTGAAAAAAAATCCCCCAATTTTGCAAAAAACAAAAGTTTTTCCACTCACTAAAGCTTGCTCTTCACTTGTCGAAATGCACTTCAAACTTTGCGACTGGTTTTGTTTCTCGCGTCTTCCACCATATGCTGACGACACCACACACTTCATTGCTAATTGCTTTGTGTGTTTTAATGTTTTTTGAAGCACCTTGTAACTCTAGGTTTTAAAAATGCTTTAGAAACAAAGTTTAGGAAGTTTGTTAGTAGTTGGAATCAGCTGTCTTCGCTTCGTTTTCATCAGAGTGGTGTTTTGAGGCTGTTTTGACACTGAAAACAGCAAAGTTGTGGCCAAGGAGACTAAAACGATGTGCAGTCAGGTGTGGTTCTGTCTCTACGTGTTAGACAAATCCTTTTCCTACCCAGTCATACACAAAATGAGAATGAGTGCAGCTTTAAAATTCATCGACCTAGACTGGCTCCTAATTGACCTAAACATTCAACTTGTCGTCTAAAAATACCCAGAAACGGTGAAAAGGCTCCGAACAGCAACATGTTGCCATCAATCATTCATCAGCCAACGTGGGCACTGGAACACGTCACCCAATAAATGATTCATGGGAACATATTGCCGTCCATGAACCATTTTCCCCCTAATTTTAGACGTTATTTCGAGGATCCTGTACGTCCTATACGGAAGCAAATGCCTCGCCGTCGCCGCCGCCGCCGCTTTAAATACCAGTGTGCATTTTTATGACCGAGGCTGCAGGCTTCTCCTGCTTGACGGACAGATGGACGGACGAATGGACAGACTGAGTCGGGCAGACAGACACAGGCATGTCAGAGGCGGCATGTTGCCGGCTGGCGAGGCTGGAGAGAGGGAGCATCTGCCGGCGGGTTTGAGGAGCAGCCATGGCTTCTGTGAATCAGGATCTCCCCCGACGCCGGTGTCGGGCCAAGAAGGGCCGCACGAGTGCCAACGGGTCAGGGGAATCACAAATGGTTCAAAATATCATCACCTAAAAGGGACGAATTATCGAAACCCTCTGACATACATTCAGCTGAGGATAATGTCTCATTTTTACCCCTTTAGTGCAGGTCTGGTCCGTCCTGTCCTCTAAACACCGTAGTTTACAGTTTGTCAATCAGTTACACTCTGTACAGCCGACAAAACACAAGCGTTTAGATGAAGAAACAATAAAAACTGAATCATACTTAGTGACTGGGAGGAAGAAAAAGGGCTAGTTCACCCAGATAGTTTAAGGTTTTAAGAAATCCTTCAAGTATTGTCGATGAGTCCTTGGTTACCTCTTATTGTTTAATATTGTCGATGAGCGTTTCCATGTTGGCTAGCAGGGAGCGTTGTGGAGGTTTAGCTAGCAGATGGGCACCATGACAGAGTCTTCTGGGAGCCTTAGTGACCTCGAACCAGCATGTATATTATGAAGTCAAGGTCAAGATCAGTGTGTAGTTCTTTTTTGATCTAAAAGGTGAAAAAACAGACTTTTGCTAAAGGAAAATAATGCAAGAAATAATTGTTAACTGAAAAAACATCAAAAACAGTGAAGATATGTCCATAATAATGGCATGTAATATTAAAATAATGACATTTAGAAGGAGTAAAGCTCGAGTCACCAACTGTTTGCTTGAAGAATGTTGGAAAAATGACATTAAAATTTTCAAAAAATAAGGAAAAACTGGCTGCAAGGTTACCAGCCGTGATGGAAACCTTTAAAATGACCGGCGTGGACCTTTAAATGCTGTGATTAATGATATTTTACAGAACAGACAGTGGAAATAATGGTTAATTTGAGCCCTTTTTGTACTATTAATTGAAAGAGTGACTAAGAAGAGTCAAATAATTAAATGTAGGAGTGAAAGTGAGAACATTATCTCACATTTTAGAGCTAAAACCACCAACTGTTAGCTTAAAAAGCTAACGTGTGCAGCCCTGAGTGAAAGAATGGTGGAAAAATATATAGAAATTTAAAAACAAAGGAAAAATTGGTTGTGCAATTGTTGTGTCGAGACCAAACATTATCTGAAAAATAACTGATAATATGACAGAAATCTCAACACAAAGACACTCGAATAGATTAAAGTTGGAGCCTTCACAGCAACGAAACCGTCTCCTGAATCCGTCTGTGCAGGTTTTTGCCACAAAAGTGGGCTTTTAAAGCTTGAAATCTGAGCAGGTAACGCGTAGGAGTCATTTTAAAGCTACAAAAGCTGCTCCTTTAACAAAATAAAAGCCTTTAAGGGCAACACTCGTCCGAATTCCCCGCGCCCGATTGCCGAAGCTCGCTCCTCCCTGCTGGTTATCTCCGGAGAGCTCCCCAAACACAGCCTCAGCCCATTTGACCACGGGGGAGGCCTGTCAGTGGCCCAGATAGTTCTGGTAATTTCTCAGCGCTGACTCCACCACCGCTGCTGCTGCTGCTGCTGCTGCTGTGTTTTACATATTCAGAGAGGGAATCGAATATGGGGGGACTCCCTTTGTTCTGGCATGTGTGGTGCCGGATCGCCGGGGCAAAGGGCCGCGCTCTGCTCGCCTTGAAGTCGAGAAAGGCGTAAGGTATATTTGAAATACTGAGGAGAGAGGAAAAGAGAAGTAAACAGGATTAGCGTTATCAGCTGCACTTGCAAAGGGGGGGAAGGAATGCACGAGCACACGCCAGCCGCACATGTTCGCAGCGCTCACACAAGGAATTGCAAATGAAACATGAATAAGTAAAGCAATAAAGCATTCTCCTGATACGCCGGCCTCCGTCAGAGAAATATTGCTCTGCTCGGACCGCGTGTGAGCAAATAAGTGTTTTTCTTAATCTAAGTAGTCGAGCGCGATTCTGAATGGAATGATAATTGACCTAAATGCTCCCCTTTCTGACGGCGGTGACAGCGGCTCATGGCTCATAATGCCGCGGAGGCGCAGGAGGCGAACGCGAGGGAGGCGCCGACGCTTCAATTGCAACCAAACGGGCGATCAGTTAAAATAAAAAAGCGCGCTCGCCACTCGAAACGTCAAGAAAATGAGCGTTCCTCTCCTCCCCGCGGCGCGCTGAAGAATGAACGTGATTTTCTGAAACTTGTTTCTGCGTGCTTTCTGAATATCACATATTAGAGGGGCCGTTATTTTTTGAATATCAGCCCTTCCCCTCGCTCGCTCTCCTCCCCCTCTGTTCCTCCCCCCAGCGGTACGAGCGGCGGCGGCGGCGGCGGCGGCGGATGGTGCTAATTTCAAAAACATCATCTCCTCCACGCCGAGTTCAGGAAGTTGATTTATAGACGGTGCTCGCGGAGTTAATTGCAGTGCGCGACACCAATCAGTCTTTGGGGAGATTTCTAAGGCGAGCGGGGATTAAATCGACACCCAGCGCAAACAAACAAACAAACAAACATATTCATATCTCCCGTATTTATTTATCAATGTTTTAGATTGCACTCTGCCTCCGAGATTGCCCCCTTTTTTTTTTTTCCCTTCTTTGCTGTCGGAGATTCAATAAGTTGACAGAAACATTGTCAGCGCCGGGGTGTCGCTTTATATCGGAGCTGCCAACAAATCTGTCTTTGGGAAAATGGAAATGTATGTGTTAAGCACACCCAAGTGATGCAGGCCCACCCCCCCTCCACCCAACTGAAACCCTCCCAGCACCACCACCCCTCCACCACCCCTCCCTTGTTGGAGAGTCGCTCCTCCACAAAATGATCATGGTTGTGTTCGGGAGCATTCATCTTGATTATACAGACAGAAATGCTTTGATAATGATCTGCGGGAGACGGTCGTCAGAAGTTTGTCAAAAAACACTAAATGTCAAATCCCCGGCGGTGGTATCTAACTATCTGGTGGTGTCACACAGCCTGTCACACACACACACACACACACACACACATATCCGAGCGCACACACTTTGATTTGGCCAATGAGACGTATGCCTCTTATTGCCTCCCACTGTACTGCGCTGGGAGTGGAGAGCACGCAGCTGCAGACCTACAGCAGCAGCAGCAGCAGCAGCGTTTGTGGGGTCATCTGGCACAAAATCACTGCGGGGAAAAATGCAAACACAACTCGGTGTGAAGCTGTCGAAGCTGTGTTCCTGTCAAAGATGTGATTTGGAGCTGAAAGACGTTGCGTGCCGTCAAAAACGAGAATCGTGCTAGCCTGTAGAGCTGCTCTGGTTCAGGTTTAGCTAACAAAGGGGCACCATGACAAAGACTCCCACGGTGCTTCATGACCTCCAACCAGCGCTCATAGAGTAAATCAAGATCAGTGCATGACTAAGAAGAAGTGTGCAAATGCTAATTAATGCTGCTGCACATGTTCAGTGAACGTAAACAGAGAATCAGACGTCTGATGCGGACTTAAAGTTTGAGTTTAACCAAATCAGAAGAAAAAAAACGGCTTATTTTTGTTTATTTATCTCGACTAAACCAGATGAAACAATCAAGGAGCGTCTTATAGTTTCTGATAAACGCTGCAGATCCTTTGAAGCCGGCCGGAGGACTTCAGAGGGTTTATTAAAACTCGACTTGAGTCACGCAGGTTGTAAACAATTTCATAATCTCTCTTTTTGTTTTTTGCACAGTTCAGCCACGGACATCTGAAGCAGGAAGTCTGAGTGTAAACTGTGATGGATGTTTATAGCGCACGCTTCGGCTCATATTTTACCGTCGGGCTTGTTTTCCTCTTTGTTTGACTGACCTGGAGGATGATTTACGGCCTGTTTGTTGCTCTCGGCTGTTCGTGCCTCGTCGCCGTGTCCCTGAATCCCCAGATCTCGGCCGTTAGCTCGGTCAGCGGGACGGCGCCGATAGAAACCACGTCCAAAACAATACATATTTATGAAGTCCCAAGTTGTGCAAAACTAGAATTGTGCTTCGGTGTTAGCCTGTTTTGTGACAGTGCGTCTGATGATATTCGTCGCTAATTAAAACCTTCTAGCTCTGCTCTTAGATGAGATACTTCTGCTGCTGCTTCACTGTTTTATGCTTCTTTTTCAACATAAAAATCACCAAAATTACACCATTTATCAAACTTTTCAGCAGGAAAATGAACCAAATCTGTGCTTAAAACTCAAATATTTCATCAAAACCACATCATTCTGCAGGTCTAATTTAAAAATTCACCCCCATTTGCATCAGATTTTCTTAAAAACAAGACACACTGTCCTCATGAGTGTCTCAGCCGCGACCATGTGACAAATAAAATTCAGGAAGTGCTCGGCTGACTGCAGGCTGTGTTTGCACAAGGAGAGGAAAATAAAAGCTACTAGATGAATAAAATGAATGTGGCACGGCTCAAAAATAGTAAACAGAGGAACAAGTTGTTGGCAGATACATCCAGCATGGTGAAACATCTCTATTAAAATATCTAGAACACGTGAAGCCGCCGTTTTGTCCAGTGTTGGTGACACCTGTAGGAACCTGGAAAACAAATAATCTAAGAAATGTCACTGTTGCTTCTTATTTTTCTGAGATTTTTGGCTTTCTAACTGTTCAGAGGGATCAGGAAGTACATTTTACTGCTGCTTTTGTGAGTTTGTTTGTTAAAATGATTCCAGAAATTCACACTTGACCTTTAAAAATGACGGTTTTTAATTTATCCCCATGTTCAGGTCCTGTGACGGCAGCGGGACAGATGATGAAGCTCGTACTGCAGGTAAGATTTCTCTTTATTCCGTTTGCAAAAAAAAAAAAAAAAGAAGCATTTGTGGGCATGCATTCAGCGTTTGCACATTTAAATCATATTCAAATCCTCTCAGTCACTCATCCTCTAAACTTTCATCCTTTTCCAAAATCCTGATTCGGGTTGAAACCAGTCAGAATGTGATGCCACATGCTTCTGTGTTGAGTTTAAAGGTAGATTTTTACGCCATTTACAACCAAATATTAGACGTTTTTTGCAGCGTGTGACCGATACTTAACAAAAAACCTTCAATAAGTGGTTCAAAGATGAGCAATAAGATGTGAAATCTCGACTTCCTGCCTCGGCGCCAACCTGACAGGAGCGTAAAACGTGACTACAGGCGGCAGTTTATGTATTTATACATGTAAAATAGGAGTCGGTCTGCTTTTGTCTGCCTACAGAATCGCTCTGTCACGCGCACACACTGTGTAGCAGCTTTATAATTTAAATGTTAATGGCATCACAGGTTTCACTTCCTCAGTCGGTGGCTTTGGGAAGAGTCGATCGCGCTCACAAATGCCGCCTGGCAGGTACTAAACGGTAAACGAGTGGAATTCTTCTTTAAAATGCTAATGAGGGTCGGCTCCAGTCTTGAATGTGTGTGTGTGTGTGTGTGTGTGAATGAATGCACTTCACAGCCAGGCGGCCGCTGTATATGCATGAGTGCTTGTGTGTGCATTTGCGGCTCTAAATGAACTGCCAGCTTCCAATACGATTATGCTCTGTGACCTTTTAACGCGGCTGACATAATGTACAGGATTTAGTTCATTATTGAGGAGCCTCATGCAACACATGCTTTCTATTTTTGACAAGTGGGATCACAAGAAAGCCGGACAAGAGCTCGTTTTTTTTCCTTTTTTTTTAGCTTCTGATTGAAGTTCTTGCAGCTTTTTCTTTTTTTTTTTTTGCGAGGCCTGAGGTGTTTGTTTTGCCTCCGCATATGGCCGCCGCGGACGCCACCCGCCACCGCCGCCGACAGCCTCCCCGGTTTCCCGGCGAGCAGGCAAACATCTTGGTACAAACGTGGACCGACCCTCCCTTTGGCTGACGTCCAAACTCCGTCTCGCGTCTTCTGGGAGAACAAGAGGAGAAATGGAACAACTGGTTTTAATGAAACAATTACAAGACACTAATTATTATGTTAATGTTTTGCTACTATCATCAGCCACCGCTAACAGCCTCCTGCACCTAGAGGTTCAGAGCCTGCCGAGTGTGTGCTCCGCCGTGTGCTTCTTCCTTTTCAGCTAAGGTGGGAAGACGGACGTTTTTCAATAGGCAGCTGTGTGTGCGGCAGGAATGTGTTGAAATGTAAAAAGGGCCACAAAGCGCCGGCTGTTGTCATTGAATGTCAGGTACATTAATTCCCATAATGCTCAGCGCAAATAAATTAGCAGCAGGGGTTGCCAGTGATTCAAAGCCATCAGTTTTAGGTGTGTGTGTGTGTGTGTGTGTGTGTGCTGTGGGCTCAGGAGACAGGCCTGCAGGCGAGAACACACACATACACGCAAATAAACACATGCATCATGCAGACACATGAATACACACATGTAAACACATGCATCACAGGCGGCGCGCACACACACGATAAGCAGCAGCGCAGCGCCGAGGCCATTGTTAATGCAGCAGCAGCCGTACATGTGTCGAGCATTAAAGGATAATTCCGGCTTCCCGCTGCGCCGAGACGCAACCAGGTAGAAACGTTCGGATGGTTGTCGGAACGGTCGCCGGTTGACGCTGCGAGGAGATAATTGCTCAATAAAAACGTTCGATTGTTTCCCTTCGGGGTTAATCCGTCTTTAACCTCCTGCTCGAGCATCTCCGATTTGCATTTTTATCAGAAACTATGGAGATTTAAATTGGCGTCGATGGAAGTTGAGGGATTTTTTGACATGTAGAATACTTTTCCAGTTGTTTTATTTATTTTTTTGGCCGTCACTTTGAGCAGGTTTGTTTCTAATCACAATCTGCGATACTGGACGAGTAGATCAAATAATCTGTTGAATTATGGGGGAAAAGAAATGTTGAGCCACAATGTAAAATCCCATCTTTGAGCTCATATTCACACAAACAAAAAGATAATGCAGAAGTCAACTAGTGATATTTTCTGAACTCTATGTAGCTGCATGCAACAGTAATGTGAAACAAATCATATTAAGTTCTTTTAATGTGAAATACTTGGTCACAAAAATACAAAAATGTTGAACTTTGTGAAACTGATTGAGAAGTTACGCCGCAAAAACGAAAAGAAAACAAATGCTAATAGGCTAATTCAAGTAGAATTTCAAAATAAAGCTCACAAAATACTTTTTTTCTCTAAAACATCAGCTTCCTTTTTTTGTAGTTTTGGAAAATCTGGCTCAAAATGTGACCCTTGAACGCATCAGATGCAAACCGCTGTGAAAGCTTATAATGAAACCCAAGTTTAACAGCATGTAGGGACGCAGCTAGCGATTATCTTCTGGACCAACCGATTAGTTAATTGGTCTATAAAATGTCAGAGAATGGTGATAAATGTCCACAAACTGTCCACAACCCAAAGACTGTCAGTTTACTGTCATAGAGGAGGAGCTAAACCAGCAAATATTTACATTTCGGAAGCTGGAATCAGAGAATTTTTACCTTTTGTGTATAAAACAATCACACAAACCAGTCAGCCGAGTATCACAATAGTTGTAGATTAAGTTGTACTTGATTAATCTAATAATTGTTGGGCTCATCAGCAGCTCATCAAACCCTTGGTATCAGAGCTCCTTCGCCCTCCGTCGCTCTTCCTGTGGCTTCTGTGCAGGTTTCTCCAGACATGCTAGCCCGCCGCCGCCTTCATCTGCTTCTTGTAGAAGCCGATGGACGCCAGCGGCTGCCTTCAGAAGACGTTCTTTGCGATCTAGAAACACCTTCGTCCTCTATCGTACCTCCTGCAGCCTGCCTCTGAGCTAACGGACTTCACGTTGGGGCTAGCCAGGCTAGCCAGGCTAGCAGATCTGAACCTAGCACAGCTTTATTTATCCCACAGTGGGGACATTTGCATTGCAAATAGAACAAACAAACATTTAAGGATTATAAGTAAAAAGATAAAAAACCAAAACTTCTCCCTAGTCGCCCTCCATGCATGTCCGAGGTCTGTCTTTATGTAACGTGCATCAAGGGAAGTTGACTCTTTTACCCTTATTTACTTTTATTTGTGTGTTTTTCATCGTTGTGTTAGCATCAAAGTTATCACCCGTTGCTAAATCCATTCAACTCAATTTATCCCTTTTCTATGATTGTCTTTATTTTTTTTAGAAGTCATAAAAATGATCAATAATTAAACATTTGGACTTAAAACATTTTATCGCCACATTTTTTTCCTGCTGCATCTTCCAGTCAGATCTTTGGAACCTTTTATTTTACGGCTGCAAGTCTTGTGAAGAATTTAACTAATATTATTTAGATAAACGATTAGAAAACATTAACAGACTCCTCACATAACAACCACTTCATAGCCGGTTGCTCTCTCACCTCCACTGCTCTCTGTGGACCAGCAGAAGGTGAGAGAACCGAGGTTTGTTTTTATGCATTCGAGGCGAACTGACCCTTTAATTCTACCAGTTGACTTGTGAGACGCTGGCTTCTCTGCGCCTCATCATGGCGCATTGTTTGTTGCCGTCGCTGCGCTCCCAGCCAGGTCTCCTCCTTTTGAGCGGGCGTTTAGTTTTTTTTATTCTCGGTGGGACTACCTGGCTGAATGATGGGTCCATGAAAGGAGCAACAATGTCCCGGACTGTCTGCCATAAGTCAGTGAAAGAGGTGATTCATGAACAGTGGGCAATAGGTCTTGGCTCGGACTCTTTGATTGAAACCTGTTTAGCAACAACTGCTAATTTCATTACATGGTGTCAGCGCACACTGAGCGGCTCCCAAAGGGCCCGCTTTGAACTCTCGGGGCCCAAACAATGACACGGGCCGGTCGGGGGCCCTGATGGGAGTGTGACGGGTCGGCGGTGGGTGGAAAAACAAAACCTCTCCCAAAAAAAAAAAAAGGTTTTTCATAATGCTGAAGTCTGTCAAATATTTTGATATGTCCCACACACCATGGTGCAGCTCCTCCTGGGCTTTTTGCCTTTCAGCGGGGGAACAATTGACTTTCTTCACGATCAAGTCGTCCGCCTCCCCGCCTCCAGGCAAAACCTTTCATGAGGAGCCATGGCTTGCCGTTGCAGCTGTTCCGCTGGGGTTCTTCCCATGGACACCGGGGATAAAAACTCTTTGAGGAAGCTACTTCAGTTGTGTGGCCTTGCAGGTTTCTCTCTCTCTTTTTTTTTTTTCCTTCCCCTCCCTCTCATCAAATGTTGGCTCAGAAGAAACTTTTGGGTTGTTTTTTCTTTGTTGGACTGAGCTGGAGCAGTTTTTTTTTTTTTTCTTTTCTTCTTGTCTTTGGTGGAGTGAAGATACATCACAATGATTCGTTCTGACTAGAGATTCAAAATCTACTTTTCTAGAGCATCCGTGTTGCCAAAATTAAGCGATACTGACACTTATTCAGCAATCGAACCGGATTTCTCCGTCATACCAGCAGTGCTGTGGGCATTTATTAGAGATGAGGTGGAAAACTTAAGACGAGTTTTCAGTTCTGATCCTAAACATTGTGTTAAATAACTGTAGAAGATGTACGTTATTGGCTGTATGTTCATTTTTTTACAGCGTGCAAAGCAGATATTTTCTCAAACTGTGGAAATCTTAAGACAAGATTGCTTCTTAAGATTCACGAAAGAGTGTTTTTAGCTTTGTGGCTAACAGCTAAGCTAAATGACTGTAAGATGTCCATTTTGGCTGCATATGAACTAAATATTTCTTACATCAAGTAAAATCCATCAAATACTAGCAGTGCTGTGGACATTTTCTAGAAATAAGGGTGGAAATTTTAGGAAAAGATTCTTTAGGTTCAACTAAAGGATACAAGGGTAGGGTTTTTTTTTTAGCTTTATGGCTAACAGCTAGGCTGAATGACTGCAAGATGTATGTTTTTTATAGCGTGTGCATTTAAATCCATTGAAATCCATCAAGTTTGAGCTGTTGTGGACATTTCCTAGAAACGAGGTCAGAAATTTTAAGAGAACATTGCTCCTATAGGTTGAAGTAAAAGACACAGGGTGTTTTTTTTTTAGCTTTGTGGCTAACAGCTAAGCTAAATGACTGTAAGATGTCCATTTTGGCTGCATATGAACTAAATATTTCTTAAATCAAGCAAAATCCGTCAAATACTAGCAGTGCTGTGGACATTTTCTAGAAATAAGGGTGGAAATTTTAGGAAAAGATTCTTTAGGTTCAACTAAAGGATACAAGGGTAGTTTTTTTTTTAGCTTCATGGCTAATAGCTAGGCTAAATGACTGCAAGATGTATGTTTTTTTATAGCGTGTGCATCTGAATTTTCTTAAATCAAGTGAAATCCATCAAGTTTGAGCATTCCTGTGGGCATTTTCTAGAAATAAGGTCAGAAATTTTAAGAGATGATTGCTGGTTTAGGTTGAAGTAAAAGACACAAGGGTGTTTTTTTTTTTTTTAGCTTTATGACTAACAGCTAAGCTAACTCCAAGATGTACGTTTCTTTGCTGCATGTGAACCAAATATTTCTGAAGTCAAGTAAAATCTATGTACTAGCAGTGTTATGGGCATTTTTTCGAAATAAGGTCAGAAATTTTAAGACAAGATTGCTGTTTTAGGTTCAAGTGAAGGACACAAGGGTGTTTGTTTGTTGTTGTTTTTAGCTTTGTGGCTAATAGCTAGGCTAAATGACTGCAAGACAGACATTTCTTTGTTTCATGTGAACCAGATTTTTCCTAAATCAAGTGA